>NC_056745.1:1414246517-1414359017 GCF_019279795.1 Protopterus annectens
TCTCACTCCAGCCCACTTGCTGTGCATGTGCAACTTCCTAAATGCAAATAGGAATCCCACATTGACTTACAAACAGACAGGGTTTTGCACTGGTTTAGGCCTATCAGCTGATGCAGGCCTCCAAACACCTGTCCTCCACCAGGCCTGTTGATGTCATCTACCATAAGACTACCTAAAGCCATGCTAATGTCAGACTTAAGCTGTGGTGTGTGTATTAAGTTTTATGATCTGTAGTATGTAAGACTAGATAGGAAGGAATTTTTATCTCACTCCAGCCAACTTGGTGTGTGTTTTGTGCAGTGTTCTGTAGACATAAATAGGTTGTGGTACTATTGTCACTGCAGCCATATTTGTGTGTGTGTGTGGATGTTAGTCAGAGCATTTTACATTGGCCTATTGGGATCATAGGCTCACTGGAATTTACTAGGTTAATGGCCCCATTGCCCTTAAAAATCCCAGCCAATTTGTTACCCTTATTTACACAATCAGCATCTATTGCCCCTGTCCAAGAGGAACACAGGTGGAACAGCTGTGGTGAAATTACAGTCACCTATTCGGTCATACAGATTGCATCTGAAGAAGGCCAGTGAGATGCTCTGTTTAACATGTGGGAGTCTGTTCCAAAGTGTGTTAAACTCTGGCAGACAATTCTCTTCCTCCAGCAGGTTGTATTAATGGCACATACCAGGTCAAGGTCTATACAGCGAGTAACCCGCGTACTATTTGGCTTATAGATATGCAGCATTTCCAATACAGCAGGGTCAGAGATTGCCTAGTATGCAAGGCAAGGATCACCTCTGAATAGTCTGTATGACTCACACTAAAATGACAGTTCATAGGTTCATAGGTTCATAGGTTGGTACTAGGCTATCAGCCCTAGGGCCTATATAAGCCTAGCCATAACAATTCACTGGCTATTTATTCCCACACTATTTATTTCCCTGGACCCCTGTCTAGCAGGACAACTGACATGATCCCTGGGGTGAATTTCCTTTCTCCCATCCAATCATCAAGGTTCCTTTTGAAGAGGGCCAGAGAGGCACTCTGCTTGACATGTATGGGCAATCTTTTCCAGAGTCTGGGGAGTCTCTGGGTCAGGAACCTATCCCTCCAGCATGTTTTGTTTATTGTGATGACAAGGTTTAGATCCCTGGAGCATGTGGCTCTGAGTGATTGGGATTTCTTTAAGTGTAGCATGTCCAACAGCTCTGGGTTTGACATGGCCTTGTATGTTAAGCAGAGATCACCTCTGAGTAGACGATATGCGACACAGTATAGCTGGAGTTTTTTAAGGTGGTCAGCATAGGGCATCTGCTTTAGGCCTGTGATTCTTTTAGTGAGGTATTTCTGTGGCCTTTCCAGTTGTTGCAGATGTCTTGAGAGGTACATACCAAACGGGGCATTGTATTCTATAATGGGTCTAATGAGGGATGAGTACAGTGGGACAATGACCTCCTTTTTTCTGGATGAAACGCCCTTAGTGATGAGGTGTGCCACATAGAAGGATTTTCTGACTGTTGTGGCGATGTGGTTATCGAAGGTGAGACCACTGTCCATCTGTGTCCCTAAGTCTCTTATCACACTTTCTGTGTTTAGTGTACTGCCACCTATATGGTATTTCACGGATACATGTTTTTTCCCAAAGGGGATAACTATACATTTCTTGGCATTGAGCTTGAGACCATGGCTCTGGCACCAAACATCTGTTTCTGTAAGGCCCTTTTGTAGAGTATCCATATCATTTGGGGATTCAATAATGGCTCCCAATTTGCAGTCATCTGCGAACTTTGTTAGCCAGAGTCCCTTAGTGTTGGCCTGTACTTCAGAGAAGTAGATGCCAAACAAGAGCGGTCCCAAGACTGAACCCTGAAGTACTCCACTTGTCACTTGTCTGGAGCTGGATTTGGAGTCAGCTACTTTTACAGTGTGGGTTCTTTCAGTAAGCCAGTTAGCAACCCATTGGGTGACGTAGGGATTAATGCCCAGTTTAGTAAGTTTATCTATGATTAGAGAGTGGGGGATGGTGATATCAGATGATCTTCATGGATCAGATGTTGAAGACCTGCATTCTCCTTGTGTGGAACCTTTGTGATCTCTCCAATTGCCACAGGTGCTTGTATAGGTATCTACCAAAATGGCCGTTGCACTCAACTGTTGGTTTGCTGAGGGAAAAGTACATGGAGGTTATAACTACTTTTTCTGGAGACAATGCCCTCACTAATTACAAGCATGATAGAATGCCCTTCTTACCATTGTGGAGACATGGGGATCTAAGGTAAGTTAGGTGTCATCCTGCGTGCCCAGGTCACCCACCCCTGAGTATGTATGTCGGGTGTTGCTATTGATGTCATACTTAGCAGGACCATCACTGTTAGTGAAAACAATGATAATACATATATTTGTTTTGCTTTTAAGGCCTTTACTTTTGCAACAATCATTTGTTCAAGTAAGACCCTAGTGTAGGATGTTGGCACACTTTGGAAATTCTATGATGGCTCCCAGTTTGCAGGCATCAGCAAACCTTGTCCGCCACTGACATATACTTTGTGCTTGTACTTTGGAGAAATGTATTCCAAACAGTAGAGGACACATGACTAAACCCTGTTGGATATCATTGGTTACATCTCTGTTACTAGAGGTGGAGTCTCCTATTTTGACTATATGACTTCTCTCACTGAGGCAGTGAACAACCCCTCTAATTATATAAGGGTCGATGCCTAGTTGGGTGTGTTAGTTAAGATAGCTAAATGGGGGATAATGCCAAATGCTTTGGCTAAGTCTAGGAAGGCTGCATGCACCAATTTCCCCTCATCCAGGTCCTTGGTGACTGTCTCAAAGATGTCCACCAGGTTTAACAGGCATGAACTCCCTTTAACAAATCCAAACTGTGTAGAGTCAACTGTGTGGAGATTACCTATATCTTTGTTGATAAGGTCCATGATGATTTGCCCCATGGCTTTGCAGATATGGCTAGTCAAGATAATAGGTATATAGTTTCTGGGGTCCATTGATGCACCACCTCTGTGCAAGGGGATAATGGTGGCTGTTTTATAGTCAGCTGGGACAAAACCTGTGGTTACACTATGATTGCAAAGAGTTCCCAATAGTGTTACTACTCCATGTTGGAGCCCATGTAGGACTCAGCTTGGGATGTTATTAGGTCCCATAGATGCTGCTTTTTTGTCCATTGAGAGACCATTTTCAACCTGTTCTTCAGAGATACAAAGTAGAGGATAGGTGGTTGGGATGTCATGGGGTACGTGTGGTGGGGACAGGGAAGTGATGATTTCACAGAACCTGTCGGCCAACAGGTTAGCTATGTCAACAGTCTCTGTATATGTGGTATTGTTAACTAACTATGAGTTTGGCACAAATTTGGGCCTTTTCTTTTAGGTTACAAATGTTACTACAGAATGCCTTGTGGTTGTCCATTGTGGAGGAGGCTAATTTGGAAACATACTTTGTTTTGGAGGGCTTCACAACAACACTTATATGCTAGTTTAAGCTTAGGAGGGACTGTTTCCAGTTTAGTAGGGCTCTCTCCCTCCTACCCTTAGACAGCAATGTCTTCCTATTAGTGTAAAGCCTGTTACTGGCAGTTGTCCACCAGTCAGCTTTACTTTGCCATAAGGAGCTTGGTGTGCTCATATCAGGTACAGCTGAATCAATGCAGTCATACTGGTGTTTGTATAAAGTACTGGTGTAGAGCTCGACATAGTTGCCAGTTACATTTGAGGGTGGAGAAGCAGTGAAGCTATTTATACCATCCCATAGGAGGTTATAATCTAGATTGGTGAATGTTTTTATTGTATTTGCTGCAGGGGGGGTGTCAGGTGTGATACCTACTTTGAATGACACCAATTTTTGGTCAGATCTCACCATGGAGGACCTCACACTGGGGGTTGTACAGTGTTCGCCCACATTGGTAAGCACCTGATCCAGTATGTTAGCTCCCCTTGTGAAGGTGTCAACAAGCTAGTCCAGGGCATTGGAGATAATGAAGTCGAGTAACCTTTGGGCATGTGAGTTTGAGCATGAGTAATCTACCCAGTTGGTGTCCAGTAAAAGGCACCCCAAACCATGGCGTCTGGATCTATCTTGGTAAACTCATGTAGATCCAAATAAGCAGAATGGATGTCCTGATTCATGGATGGGATCCTTTAGCTGACAATGACCTGAAAAGGAGAACCACAGACAGTCAATAACACCTGAAGTGTATCCTTGGAATCATACTGTGTAACCAGTGTGGGAGTGTATGTATCCTTAATTAATATTTATACACTGCTACCGTTAGTTTGCATGCCTTCAGTTTGAGGTCTGCCCATATGGAAGGAGGTGTAGCCTGGTATGGCTGTGGTGCTCTCCACAGCCTTGAACCAGGTGTGTGTGACTGCACAAAGGTCTGCGTGTTGAAAGGTGAGGACAGCTTCCAGTGAGTGCAATTTCCTGTTGACACTACTAGCATTTAGCAGGTTAACCTTGAGGCTGTTTGTACATGGGGTTTTAACATTGGAAATTGTGTCCTTGAGACACCACCTAAAAAGGGCACTATGGGGATGGCAATAGCCTTGGCCAGTAGCCAAAATCCCAGTAGTGACAGATGAAGACCATCTGTGGCAAAGCATTGAGGTCTATTGAGCATGTTATTCCAGGCTGACAGATAGTGGATCCCCTTAGACTGACACCAGGCGCTAAGCCTATTATTGAAGTCAATCATCTTCTGTTGTATTGAGGCATCATCCCAGGTGAAGGTAAAATGTAGCTGATGGCCAAGGGCATACCTGCCTAAGACACATAGTGTGAGAGCTCAGTCATGTCTGACGTAGCACAGTCCAGAGAGGTACGTTTCAAGTCTTACACACCAATGGGAACTATGATGTAGTCATAACAGTACCTATTGTTGACAGATTTGAGTGTATGTATGATATACCATATCCTGGCACCTCACAGATAGCTGACCATGACCTTTCCCTTATCTAGCCTTGTGAGAGGAACATCAGTGTGGTTCACAGTGTAATCATCTATGAGTAATATGTTTGAATTTGTATTTTGTGGTAAGGGTTTGACCAGTGAGTCAGTGGTGCATTAGCTATTATATGTACTGTGTTCTGCAGAGATGCTATTATGTGTAGCATGCTTGCAAGTATCTGGTGTTTAGGTATGTTTCTTATACAAACCTCCACATGTGTGATGTGGGTTTGGGTGGAGTAGGAGGTGAAGTGGGCATGTTGGCGGTCCGCTCATTGTCATATGTACTGGCAGGTGTGTGAGAGAGCATGGATTCAAGGTTTTAATGTAGATGCATCTAGTTTGGAGACACTGTTGACATCTCTGCAGCAGTCACAGATAATGCCATTAGGAATAGATTATTGCTTGCATATACGTCACAACAGGCCATGGTTAGGCAGTGGCCTGACAGATGCTTACATGTGACAAGTTATTACCATTATGGTATCATTCTAAAGTAAAATACTACCTGACAGTGTGGGATAACATGGTAGATTGAGTACGCTGCTTTGCCAGGCTTGTGGCAGTTGCATAACCCATAATTCTGTTATAAGGCAAAGTCGCAATAGCATACTTACAAATGTGACAATGTACAACTGCAGCAAAGTGGGGGTCATACTGCTACACCCTTGAGGTTCACAGCCTCAAACACACTCTCTGTAGGCATCCTTTGCAGTGAAGATGCGCATGTCGGTGCATGCACAAAAAACGTGTTCAACTTTGGACATTACGTTACCCTTGCAAGTCTACAATGTCTGTCAAACAACCAGAAAGCAAATGGATGTTGTTTGAAATGATGTGGGAACAGAGTTTAGTATTCTAGGAACATAAATGTACAGTATGACATACCTAGGACATATGGGAGGGACAGAGACATTGTCCAAAGGTAGCCACCCCTCTGCAGTAGGCTTCACTTCCATGTCAAACAGATCACCAGTATTACCCTGTTGAAGGGAAGGCTGCATGATTTGCTGTGAAACTGTTACCTAACATGGATCACTGCCACTGTGGAGCTTGATAGAGCAACCTTTGATATCTATGTCACCTGCTTGCATTTGTTGTACTTTGCTTTCCTACGCAGAATAACTTTATAATTAACACCACTATTTAGACTAGGCTTCTTATAGGCATTGAGCAGAATCTGCCATTTGAGTTCTTTATGCTCAAGCTCTCCTTCTCTATCCCCATTAAATTCAGGGGAAACATCTATTACTGAAAATATTTTTTTTTTTGTTTTGCAATTAAAACATTCTAATGTGTGCTTAAACAGTGCATTGTTTTGATCTTTCTTTTTTATCCCATAATAATGCTTATAAATTCTCCTCCTCAGGGGTCTATTAGTTTTTCCTATGTAGAAGGAATTACATGCTAAGCACTTTGCCATGTATACCACATATTCTGAACTGCAAGTAAACCTACCTGGCACTGTTATAATTTGATGGGGACAGAGAAGGAGAGCTTGAGCACAAAGAACCCAAATGGTAGATTCTGCTCAATGCCTATAAGAAGCCTGGTCTAAATAGTGGGGTTAATTATAAAGTTGTTCTGTGTAGGAAAGCAAAGTATAACAAATGCAAGCAGAATTGCAGCTTTTTAGTTGTTTTGATGGTAATTAACCAATGTCATACCTTGGTGAGCTGTGGTAAATTAGCATAATAAAAAATAAGTAAAACAAGAAGACCAATGGAGTAAATCATTGCCCAGGAGCTCATAAAATGTGCATTATTCAACAGTAAGTGCTTTCACAATTGCTTCATCAGACCATAAACTGAATAAAAACAATAATCAAGTTTATAAAGACATCAATTAACATCTAACCAATCCAAATACAGCAACAATCACATCCTTAAAGCAGCCCACAAATAAGAATATATGCATCACATATAAAACATAGCACATGGATGTAAATATAAGTATAAGAAATATAACAATAGAATATACAGTATATATATATATATATATATATATATGTGTGCACATTAAATCAAACATAAAAATATATCAAAAAATAAAAATGAAAATGTGGAAATAAAACTTTACAGCCTAAATCCTTAGCCCTCGTCCCTTCAAAATAGGTATTCATGACATGTTTGGATAAGGCATTGTTAGCAGAACCACGATGTATATTATATAGATGTTCTCTGACCCTGTCCTTCAAGGCTCTGTCCGTTTTGTCAAGATAAAATACGTGGCAAACTGAACAGTAGGCCAAATAGACTACAATGCCCTATCCAAACATGTCATGAATATCACCTGAAAACACACATTTTGGTTCCTGGTTATAGATAGGATACAACCCAGTCTCCAGGGAGGTGATGTGAGAAATTTCACTGAAACTAGAGAAGTTAGGTGGATCAGGGGAGTGGACACAATGAGAAGGTCCCTTTAAGACAACAATAAATAATGTAAATGAAAGTTTTTGTTTTTTTGTTTAAACAGGAAGCAATATTAAATTATACATAAGGTCAACATAAGAGGTAAGTACAAATAATATGATAATATCAAATTATAATAATAAATATAGTTAATAAATAAAAGAAGGGGTGGGGTGAGAGAGAAAAGAAGAACATTATTAACTTCACAGATAATATAACCACACAGACTATTACTACATACTTCTAGATATGTTAGATTTCACTTGTGAGAACACTGACAACTTATATTGTAGAGGTGATGTTGCATGTACATAGCTCTCAACCTGTTAAAACAGGACATTATGGCCCAAGCCATACAAAATGGTGGTACAAAGGCACATCGACAGGAAACTTTTTTATATAGTGTGCGCACACATTAGTAGCAAGGTGTTCTGATAACAGATGTGGCATTAACTCATTCACTACAATGGAGCTCAGGAAGTTTGCACTGTAACTTCCAATGAGCGGAGCCTAAGCCTTTTGACAGAATCAAATTGTGTCCTTACATTTCAAACAAATGTTCATATCTCTGGAACCACAGAGTTAATGAAACAAGTATCAATGGCAAACCCTTCAGCACAAACGATTGTTGTAGTGGTAATATTCTTTAGGTTCTGTGTCTTAAACTGAATTTTATAAGTCACAGCAAACACCGTAACTATAACGTGTAATATTTTTTAAACAACTTACAATATCTCAGCAATCACTCAAGTTACATACATAGTCAGCAGCATTTTATTCATCTAGCTAAGAGTTTTCATGTGAAGTTAAGTATTTCTGTCTGCGTTACTTGATTGTTGAGATATTCAGAAAAATGTGAAAATTATACCTATATAAATTAATATCATAAGAAGAACAGTTAATATCTATTTGTCTGCACTAGACAGGGGTTAAATATTAATGCAGTTGAGTTTGCCATTGGGTAAGCATTAAGATTAAATCTTTTAAAACTTTGTACATAGCATGGTTTTGGAATTATTGATGCAAATATGAACAAGAAACATTTAACACCTAGAGGCATCAGTAGGAGTTAACTGTAGATGCACCTGGAGGTGTCACTCAGATGTAATGAGTTAAATTTCATTCCAAGTAATGTCATACATCTGCAAATCAAAGTACCAGAGATATAGGGCAGTAATTACATTCTGCAAAAATTGTAGCAGTTGAGAGGTTTGTTTGTGTACACTAATTGCACTAGACAGCTGGACATTTCTCAGTTGGCTGTCTTGGAATTAGAACCCACAAGCAGTGACTACAGGAAGACTGAACATTTTATTTTAGAAAATACATTTTCAGACTACCATCTCCTTGCTATGTCAAATTGTGCATTTACACACATGAATAGCTGTGTCTAGTGTTGGATTAGAACCCACAAGCAGTGACTACAGGAATACTGAGCATTTTATTTGAAAAAGTAATTATGAAAGCACCATCTCCTTTTATATGTTATTGGTTAATGTTACTTCAAAACTGGCATTTACACACATGGATATCTGTCTAGGACGTCTGTAAACTTACCCGTATACCCTGTTCATTTACTGAGTGCAACCTACAGCATATTTCAGGCAAAATGAGCAGAACACAAGCTTAACCCTAAATCTGGGTATTGCACTGCATTTATTTCTAACATATGTTGGCACATTATTTAGTACCTCACATTTATCAGTTGACTGGTGTCGGTTTAGAACACACAAGCAGCTACTACTGCAATACTGTACATTTTATTTCAAAACCTTAAATTATCAGAGTAACATCTCCTTTTACACTTTATTGATGTATGTTCTTTCAAATCTTGATTTACACACATGCACAGCTGTGTAGGAGTTGCATTAGCTTACACATTTACCCTATTCATTTATTAACTGCCACCTACAGCATATATCAAACAAAATGAGCAGAAGACATCCTTGTCCCTTAATCTGGGTACTGCACTGCAGTTATGTATGACATATGTTGGCACTTTATGTAGTACTTCACATTTATCATTTGTCTGGTGTAGGATTGGAACCTACAAGCATTGACTGTAGGAATACTGAACACTTTATTTGAAAAAAGTAATTATCAAAGCATCGTATCCTTTTAAACTTTATTGATTAATGCTGCTTAAAATCTGGCATTTACACACATGGATACCTGTCCAGGACTTCAGTTAACTTACCCATATACCCTGTTCATTTATTGAGTGCAACCTGCAGCATATTTCAGACAATGAGCATACCAGAACAGTGACTCTTAATCTGGGTAGACCACAACATTAACTGGTGGTTGGAAGCTATGCTACAGAGTACTGCATGTGTACTTGCTTTAACTTTTACCATTTCAGGTATGCACTGATGCATTAATAAAAATGTAAGATGTCCCAGGTATTTCATAACTGACTGTTAAGACTACAAAATCTGTATTTACTTTATTGTATTATTAAGTTATGCATTAAGTTATTACTTTGATGATTTTCTTACTTACCACGCACTTGCCTCATTCTGGCCAAACACCCTACATGGGACTGGACATTGCAAGCCCTCTCTTCTGCAGCTGTGGTAAGAGAAGCAAACCATTATGCACACCAGTTTTGCACAGATTCAGCTTGTATATTTATAAATTATTGGAAAACATACTTACATATCTGTGAGGTGTGCCCATCCCTAGCCTCTTGGATCCGGGTGTCCAAGGTTCCCCTCTTCCTACATTTCAGCTCATCATATTGGTGATAACACTGCTCACCAGTGTGAGTGATACCAGTTGCACTGGTTAGGTCCCTGGCCAAATTATACCAAGCCTCAGACGTACACTCTGAGTCATGGTAATCACCCTGGAACAGCTATGGTACATGGTGTTGTACAAGGAGTCCAATAAAAACCCTGCACTCCTGCATATCCATCTTTTGTGTCCTAAAGCACACTCACTCACCAACAGCAGCAGCCATAGCCAAAGTTAATTTCAGGCTCCAGGGAATGATGTGAAATTCATGCCTATTGGCCTTTAAATAGGCTGCATTCCCCACCCTTGCACGTCATACTGTAACTTTCAAAAATGCATTGCGCAAACTCACACAATCCATGTTTTAGCGAAGCTTAGCATCACACAAACTGGTAAAGACTATTGACCGTGTTTAGGTGTTGTGTAGGATCACACAGCTTTTTTAACTGTTTCTAAATGTAACAATTATTTAATGTCGACTGATGTTTCAGTCACCTGATACAGTTTCACAGCAATATATGTAAAAAGCATTACTATTTGGACTCAAACACAGGAAGTACTACACTGTAGATTTCGACTCAACCTATCTAGCTGCTGGGATAGTGAATGGAACTCTAATATTTTCAGTTATAATGGGAAGGTGCCTGTACGTGTGTGCTAAGCACAGCAGGCCTACAACAATTGAATATATCCGGTTTCTATTTTTAGATGTCTTACGGATAGCTACTGCTTTAGTACACCTCGCTATGCCTAGCTACGCATGCACCACATCACACAAACAAGCACATATAAATATAAAAAAAATTAATATTGAATGCATCCAGTTTCCAATTTTAGATGTCTAGTGGATGTCTAATGCTTAAGTATGCCAGATTATGCCTAGCTAAGCAATGCGTTTCATCACACAAACAAGCACAAAAAAGAAGAAAAAAACCCCCAAAAAATGTATTAACATTGAATGCATCCAATTTCTATCTTTAGATGTCTAGCAGATGTCTGATGTATATGTGTGCAAAGCTAAGCATGCCTAAGCAAAGTACCAGACCATGCAAACAAGCACATAAATGTAAAAAAATTAAATTAAAATGAATTTTAATGAAATAAAATGTCTTGTACACCTTTTGGTGAAGGTGGACGGGCCCAAAGGTGTGCGGCTGTGCTGTCAGTCTTACACGGATTCAATATCCATGTTGCTGTGACCTCCCTTAGGCACACACCATAATTAATATATATGGCATGCTGCAGGGGGGTGGTGTGACAGTGCTTGTACACGGATACATTTCATGCAGACTCTACACGCAGCCTACATGGACTTTGAATCCTGGGGTGTGTTTTTACTATTTATTTCATACTTGTATTTGATTGGTGGACTGAAGTATAAATTGTAAGAAGAAGCTGGTGATTACAACTCTGATGCAGTCCTTGTTATTTATAGGATGAAAGCACTTAGTTGATTTCATTAATAAAGTTTATGTTTTTTTTTCACTAGCTTGCTGTCAAATTTAATTTCCTGTTTGGCTGTTTAGTTTGGAGAGGGTGAGAATGTCTCAGTGGATTGTAATTTGGAAGAGGCCACTGCATCTTCTGTGTTTGGTTACTCCCAACCAAATGAGCCATGTCAAAGTGTCTTTAAGAGTAAAGAGGAATTGCAAATTCATTGTCACTGCATGGCAACTTAACTTTCAGCAAAACCCAATTGAATTGAATTAAAATACCATAATATTTATGTATTTATTTATTATTTATTTATTTGCCTTTATTGACTAGGAACAGTCTAACTGGGAAAAAAAGTATTTTCAGTGGAGACCCAGGGAGAAAAGCTCTAATAGCCTATTAACTGAAGCATAAACACTAGTCAAGTCTTGATAATCTGTATATGCCATCTCTAAATGCATTATTTCAGAAATACTAATGCCAAGTGTCTGGTCATATGTCACAGCACTTGGCTGAATAGTTATAGCCTGCTGGCCTAATGTGCTAATCCAGTCCTTGCTAAGTAGCTGACACCTATTTGAAAAGCTAAATACAAGAAGTTGGTTGTTAACATGCATGTATCAGGACTATGTCTATATTGAACATGTGTACAATACCCTTCATAGCATGCCTACAACCCATCATTCGGCCCAAAAATTAGTCACTGAATAACATAAATATATTTAATAACCTTAAGAACAAACACTGTAGTCAAGTCTTAAAAAACTGTATATGCTATCTCTAAAGGCACTATTCCAGAAATGCAGATATTGTGTGTCTGCTCATATCTCACAGCATGTGACTGAAGAGTTACGGCCTGCTGGCCTAATGCACAAATCCAGTGTCTGCTAAGTAACTAACAGTTATTTGAAATGCTAGAAACAAGAAGTAGGTTATTAACAGTCATAGAACAAAGTCCATAATGAGTATGTGTGCAAAACACCTTGGGGCATACACATAACCCAGTGTTCTATCTGCAGATTAGTTGCTGAAGATATTTCTTTAAAAATTGCCTATTATCTACTGATAATTAACCCCCTTCTCTATCCAATGCCTTACAAGTGACCCCTTCAAGAGTAGCATATCGAGTATTACAGAATGGATGTAACATACTCACAGTTCAGTCTATCCCAGGGGATCAAAGGAGGTCTACTTCTTCTTTTGCGAACTTCCCTGATGATTTCTGCCTTCTCCCGTAAGACTTGCTGCCTCCAAAACATAAACAAATAAATAAATAAATAAATACATACATATATATATATATATATATATATATATATATATATATATATATATATATATATACTAATATAGGTTTACTACCAAAATGTTGAAAGTCACAACAATTTCTACTAACATGGTCAAATCATTGTCTCGAATTTGTACATGTCAGTTGCTCAGATTGTTGGAACTCACTACCGTGAAGGTCAACATTCTCAATAATTCGAAATAACTTCACCTATGGGAAGGTCACGTCAGACCCTCAGGCTGTTGTGGTGAAGGTACCGTGGTAAACATCTACATTTTTTTACATTTCTGCATGGGGGAAAGCTCCCTCCTGCACCCCACAACCCCCCCTGCAAAATTATATATACAACTCCGAGATCACAGTACAGAGAGGAAAAGGGTAAATTTCCCAATCCACACTGTACTGTGATCTCCATTCACAGTGTCAAACTCATAATAATGAATCAAGCTTTACTTTCGCTATTATGAGTTCATAATATTTCAGTTCTGCATTGTGAAAGTTTAAAAAAGGTGAATTCAAACACATAGTATTCAAAGAAGTGTTTTCAACATTTTGATTGTAATATATATATATATATATATATATATATATATATATATATATATATAGTTATGTATTTTTTTCTGCTGTTGACCCAATTCCCTTAATTTTTCACCACTGTATCTTGATTTCTGGGTTAACTTCTACTTTGGATCCCCCCTCCCTTGCTCTTAAACTAGATAATAAACAAACTCAGCTTCACATGGATGTGAAGTCTGTTCCTTAGGACGGACAGTCTCTGGGGCAGATCTGTCTCTCCAGCATGTTCTGTTTAAGTCACAGACAAATTCACGTCCCTAAACATTGTGTTTCTTGTATACTTTGACTTATGAATATGAAGGAGATTCATATGTGTGGAGTTTTTGTATGCTTTGTTAGCCAGGCATAGATCATCCCTCAGCAATCGGAGACTGAGTAGAGGGAAGGGGCTTTAAGGAACTCTGCATAAGGCGGGTTTGTTATGCCTTGTATTCTTTTTTAAGGAACCTCTCAGGCCACTGTAATTGCTGTATATGCCTGGTCAGGTACATACCAAAGGGAGCTTTGTACTCTATGATTGGTCTGATAAATGTGGAGTACAATAGAATAATGACCTCTTTGGACCTAGACACCATGCCCTTACTTATAATTTTATTTTATTTATTTATTTATTTAACATTTGTTGACCGGGCTAGTCTAACTGGATATATGTCCATTTTCAGTAGAGGCCCGGGGAGAAAAGCTCCAAAAGAACAGACAATTTAAAACAAATCAAAGGTATTAGGCAATATATGGACAAGAAGAAATGCATAATAGTTTACAAATGTTAACAATACAGCTAAAATAAAAGGAAAACCTCATTCCTTTAATTCTATACAAAAAAATATATATTTTTAAGAGAGTGCAAGGAAATAGGGAGGAGAGTAATAGTGGAACAAAACGACAAAAGGAAAGAGGAGAGAGAAATACAGAGAGCTTTGGTAAAAGTAAGGTAAGGAGGAGAAATAATATATATATATATATATATATATATATATATATATATATATATATATATACATATACAATAATATATATATATATATATATATATATATATATATATATATATATATATATATATAATAATACATATATATATATATATATATATATATACATACATATATAATATATATATATACATATATAATATATATATATATATATAATATATATATATACATATATAATATATATATATACATATATAATATATATATATATATATATAATATATATATATATACATATATATACATATATAATATATATATTTACATATATATACATATATAATAATAATATATATATACATATATAATAATATATATATATACATATATAATATATATATATATATATATATATATATAATAATATATATATATATATATATATATACATATATATATATATATATATGCATATGTAATAATATATATATATATATATATATATATACATATAATAATATATATATATATATACATATATATAAGTTGTGCAAAATAAAAGGATTTCCTTACCACTGCCGTCACATAGTGGTTGAAGGTAAAGCTACTGTCTACATGCGTACCCAGGTCTCTGACCACTGGGATGACTCTTAAGGGTGTATTATCAGCATGGTAATTAGCTAGGATGGTTGAATTCCTAAAGAGTACAATTCTGCATTACTTAGCACTGAGTTTAAGGCCATGGCTTTGGCACCATTTATTAGTTAAAGATAGACCTTCTTGAAGAATGCTAGTGTCTTCGGAAGAGTCGATAACAACCCCCAGCTTGCAATCATCTGCAGACTTAGTCAGCCATAAACCTTTAACAATCACTTCCATTTCAAAGAAATAGATGCCAAAAAGGAGTTACTGGCCTCTTGGTAGTGGTGGCCTTAGCTATTTTCATAGGCTCATAGGATCATAGGCAGTTACTAGGCTAATGGCCCTGAGGCCCTTACAACCCTAGGCAAGTTTTTTCCCTCTTTTATTAGTGATATTAGTAGACCTAACTCAACAACTGCTGCCCCTGTCTAAAACTGAAGCAGGTGAAACCCCAGGGGTGAATTTGCAATTCCCCATCCAAGTATCCAGATTACGCTTGAAAGGGTCAGTGAAGGGCTCTGTCTTACTAGGATTGGAAGCTTATTCCAGAGTAGGGGAAGCCTCTGGAAGATGAACCAGTCTCTCCAGCAGGTCCTGTTCATATCACTTCTCATGTTGAGGTCACTAGATCGAGTGCAGCAAATACCATTTGTCTTGCTAATGGGCAGCATTTCCATCAAAGCAGGATTTACGGTTGCCCAGTAGGGTAGGCAGAGATCATCCTTGAGTAGTCTGTATGACACAGAGTATAATGACAGGGATTTTAGTCTATCAGCATAGGACAAGTGTTGGACACCTTGAATTTTTTTTGTAAGGTACCTCTGAGGTCTCTCTGATTGTTGGTTTGCCTGGGGAGGTACATACCAAAGGGTGTATTGTATTCTATAATTGGTTTAATAAGGGAGGAGTACAAGGGGGTTATAACTTCTTTTTTTCTGGAGGCAATGTCCTTAATGATGAGATGGGCAATGTAGAAGGCTTTCCTTACCACCGTGGAAACATGATGGTCAAAGGAGAGGTTGCTGTCAACCTGTGTGCCCAGATCTCTTACCACAGACTGGGTACTTAATGTGTTGTTGTTAATGTGGTACTTTGCAGGGATGTCTCCCTTGCCAAAGGGAATGATGAAGCACTTTTTAGCATTAAACTTGAGCCCCTGACTTTGGAAACAATTGCTGGCTTGAGTAAGACCTTCCTGGAGGGTGTCAGTGTCACTAGATGATTCAATGATTGCGCCCAGTTTGCAGCCATCTGCAAACTTTGTATCCACATGCACATTGTTTTGCTCTGTATTTCTGAAAAGTAAATTCCAAACAATAGGGTCCCCAGCACCAATCCCTGTAGTACTCCACTGGTTATTGATCTGAAGTTGGATGACGAGTCTCTTATTTTAACTGTGTGTATTCGATTGGTGAGTCAGTTTGCAACCCACCTGACTATATACTGGTTTATGTTCAGTTTTTTAATTTCTCCAAATCTTTTGGGTTTCTAATACCATGATGGGAATGGATACTTTTCCTAAGTCAAAGTTGATTAAAGTTCATGAAATTAGTTTTGTTTCAATCCTTGATGTCAGCCAGAAGTGATCTTCGCAGCACCCACAATGTGCCCAATAATGACTCCTGCAATTCATATGGAGTTACATGTACTGGTAACAGATCTAAATACGATTATAGATTCTTTATTATAAGACCCGTGGCTCCTACTATTATTGGAACTCTCTGGGCATCATTCTTCCACATTGCTCTTGTTTCTGCCTGGAAATCCTGATACTTTATCACCTTATATCTCTCTGGATGCAAGACACTATAGTCATAGGATGTAGCAATTTCAGTGATCAGTGCTACTTTTTTCTTCTTTTCATGGACCACTATATCTGGTTTTCTCATATCTATCTTTCGAACTGTTAGTAGTGAGTGAGCCCATGTGATGTAGAATTCATCATTTTTTGTGATGCTTTGTGGCTCATGTTTCCAGTGTTTTTCAGCTACTTCAGTATTATAATGTTTGCACAATCCCCAGTGCAACAGTCTTGCCACGTTATTATGCCTTTCAGTATACAGTCCTTCAACCATTAGTATATCACAACCAGCAAAGAGATGTGCAACTGTTTCCAATTATGTTTTACAAACCAACATTTGTCTGTTTCTCCCACATGTTCAATGGACTTTGTAAACCAACTTTTATGTGGCCCACTATCCTGAGTCGGTAATATTAACCTTTCATCTTTTGGTTTGAATTTGCCTCTCCTTAACCATTCCTGTGTTCAGTCTTGATCAACATGAGGTTCTTCCAGGAGTATTCTATACTTACAACTATATTTATGCATATTCCACATTTCTTGGCTTCTCATCTGATCCTTCACCTTATATTCTTTCTTTTGTTTTTTTTTTGGCACATTCAGTTGCTGCCTAATTTTTATTTGCTTCTGGTTTGATTTCCATTCCTGCTTAATGCCAATATGCTTCTGCTAGACTAAGAAGGGAAGTCATCTTAGATTTATTCTCCTCATGTTTCAAAACTTTCACTATTTTGGGCCTTGTGAGGTCAGCAGATATGTATGCAGTCCAACAACTGCAGATCTATACATGGAATCAATTTCAAGGAAGCCCATTCCTCCTTCAGAACAGGGAATATATCATCCTGGTATGCACTGATTTTTATAAATCATTTGATGAGCATGAAGCATCCTTCTAGTTTTTCTGTCTAATCTTTCCAGCACCTTTTGGGGGCCAGTCAATCACTCCAAAACTGTAAATTAAGACAGGAAGAGCAAATTAGTTTATAGCTTGAATCTTGTTCCTAGATGTCAATGCTGTTTTCAGGATTAAGGCTTCTAAAATGTTCCTTGCTAAGTTTAATTCACATTTGTTCATGTTTTATTGTTGATCCTTCACCAATTCACAAATATTTATACACTTCCTTTTGCTCAAATTCTTTTATATCACATTCTTGTCACAAACTAATGTTTTCCTGGTGCTGCAACTTTATTGCTTTAAAGGTGCACATTTATGAAGACCAAATGACATTTTTATATCATCTGAAAAAGTTTTGACTACTTGCAGTTGTGCTTTCAGTTAATCTGATGAGCTATACAGTTTTAAATCATTGACAAAGAGAAGATGAGATGTCTTTACACTTTGTAGCTTTCTTGGAACTAAATTATAGCCATGATCTAATCTGTTAAGTAAACGGTTTAATGGGTTAAGGGCAAGGCAAAAGAGCAATGTCACCATGGAATATCCCCCTTTAGATTTTTATCCCTGGCATAATAATTTGCCCTTTATCATGGCTTAACTGCAAAATGGTTTGCCAATGTTTCATGGTTGCTGTGATGTAGTTTAGCAGTGTAGGATGGATGTTATACATTTTAAGCACTCTTTTATCCATGAATGTGGGATACTGTCAAATTTTTTTTTTGTAGTCAATCCATGGCGCATACTTAGATCCTTCCCCTTTTTACAGTTCTCCACTATGACTTTTTTTAACAATAGATGATCCTTAGTGCCATATGACTTTCTTTTATTGCCCTTTTGTTCTATTGCTATAACTGAGTTTGTTCCATATGACTTTCTTTTATTGACGTTTTGTTCTATTGCCATAACTGAGTTTTCTTTTAAATGACTGTAAACTCTCGGCATCAATTCTAGTGTATAGTTTATATGTCTTTGGAAGACAAGTTCTCATCTATAATAGACAAGTTATTGGTCTATAAATTTTAGGGTAGCTTGCAGGTTTATTCTTAAGAAGGAACATTGTTTTTGCTGTTGTTAGCCAGATTGATGTCTGTTGAGGGTGCACATATAAATAGTTCTTACTCATGGCAAAATTTTTGTGCAAAAATGTTAATACTTTTAACCAGAAGTTAGGTATTGCATGTGGTCCTGGGGCTTTCCAATTAGAGGCTTTTCTTAACTTTGTTTCAATCTCTCTGGCTGTTACTTCATCCCATTTCACATTCTGTACATTTGAACTTCTTATTCTTTCTTTTACTTCTATCCATTTAGCATCTTTGTTATGTTCCACAGGATCTTCATAAATACTTCTCCAAAATGTATCTATTTCTTCTTTGTTGGTGGTATTTCAATTCCTTTTACCTTGTTTCCCAGTTGTCTATGAAACATTTTTGGGTCTTCAATAAATTGCTTATTTTGTACGTTTCCTTTATATTTATCTGTGTATCTTCTAAGTTTTTCTGCCTGTGCTGATATTTTTAGTTTATTATTTGTTTCAATTCCAATGAATTTAGTTTTACAAAGTGGAAACAGGGAAGCCATGCAGGAATAAAAATAATGGAAATAAATGCTTCTGAAAAAACTTTTAAAAAGTTAGTATTACACTTTGGCCACTGGATGGCAGCAAAGTGGAAACAGGGAAGCTATGTAAAACTAAATTCATTGGAATGATACATTCAGCACTTATAGCCAGTAAAAAACTAGGCAGAGAAGTACTTATTAGCATATAGCTGAAGTAGGATGGGCCAACATAGTATATTAGCTTATTTTAGGCGCCAATTTTAAATCATAACTATTGCCTACTTAGTAGTGTAAAGAAAGATTACTGGATATTCTAATAAAGACTAAGAATGAATTGACATGATTGGTTTGGAAGTTAATTGATTTTAAACCTTATTGGTTAGTTTTTAGTATAAATATTAAGCATTTGCTACCAAAAGATAACAATCTGAAGAAGGCTAAATAGCCAAAAGCACTTATCGTTTTATCACTATGGAATTTTAATATTGTTTTTACTTTTTCCATTAAATTTTCTTGCTGTTTGACACAGGACTCTATTGTGGTGGATTTTTGCTGTGGTGGAGTACCAGAGGTTTTTTTCTTTGTTTGCTTCACTTTTCCACTGGTAAACCTTCAACAAGTGTAAGATATTTTTTTCCTAAAATTAGTGAGCTTGTCTATAATGCCTGAGTAGGGTATTGTATCAAAAGCCTTAGCCAGGTAGAGGTAAGCTGTGTGCAGTCTTACCTTCATGCAATGCTTTGGTGACTCTCTCAAAAAAGTCCACCAGATTTAGTAAGCATGACCTTCCCTTAACAAAGCCAAGCTGTGATGGGTCCAGCATTTGCAGGTTACATATTTGCTCATTTATCATGTCCATGATGATTCTTTCCATGGCCTTACATATGAGCCTGGTAAGACTTATCAGCCTTTATTTACCCAGATCAGTGGTTGGACCTCCTTTGTGCAGTGTAATGACTGTAGCCATCTTCCATTCCTTGGGCACAAAATCTGACTGAAGGCTTCAGTTGAAAAGTGATTCAAATAGTCCAGAGTTTCATGTTTCATGCTATTTATTAAACAGCCTGGGATATTATCGGGGCCCATCGATGCAGTCTTTTTGGCCTTGCAAATTGCATTGATTACCTGTTCCCTAGTAATGGTTGGTGGGATTGTGGCATTTCCTTTGGACTATCAGGTGGGGGGGTATTTGAGCTGAACCTGTCAGACAAAAGGTTTGCAATGGCCTCCAGTTCAGTGTGGGTGATGCCATTTACAAAAAGTTCTGCACATTGTTGTGTATTTCCTCTGAGGTTAGGGACATAGCTGTAGGAAGCTTTGTGGTTGTCCTTTGCCTGAGAAGCTATTTTTTCTTCAAATTTAGCCTTTGAAGTATTAATTAACCCTCTTAGCTACCTGTTTAGATTGGTCATTGGGGTTTTATTAAGTATGGTGGCTTGTCTTTTGAGTTTGTCTTATTCTACCACCAAGGTATTACACAGGTCCTCTCAATGTCAAGTTCCCCTTACTGTAATCCAATCCACTTCTGTAGAGGTTCCTTCACCAGCTCAGCACAATCATCTTTTCACTATTACTCCGGGACCCCATGTAATGAATTTTCTTTCATCTCATCCAGTCCTCTCCATCCACAAGTTTTCTTTCACCTCCATCCTTACTCTTAATTCCATGTTTTCAACCACTAGTTCCAGAAAGAAATATGGAGTGTTCATTAAGAGTCCCTTCAACCTCTTATAATGTATGCAAGTTCTTTTAAAGTTTGTTTCATGTCCTTTATGGCCTGAGGTACTGGTCCAAGTGATGCTCCATCATCTGGCCCTAGGTCTTGCTGCCTAGCACTATTTTTACCCCTTAGCCATTGTGTCATGCTCTGCACCAGCAAATATGTTTACTGGACCTCACAATCCCCACAGGCACACTATACCCTGCTTAACTCTGGAAGGGGAATGAGAGTGTGACTTACTAATGAAGCACCATACTGGAAGTCCAGCAGTCTTATCTCTGACTTACTGATCACATAAAGTGAAGTCATTGTGTCAAGTTTGGCAGGACAGTGAGTATAATGTAACAAGTAGAGATTGTTATTTCAAAGTGTTCCTGCAAGCTTAGTTAAAGCAACCAAATATTTTGAGTCATGATACTTCTGCAAACCTTTGTATGATTAAAAGACTGTGTGCTACATAGATGCAGAGTGGACATATACTGAAAAAGATGTTAAGAGTACAGTCAGAGATCAGAGTAGTAAGTGTGATAGTAGCAAAGGGTTACAGTCAGAGCATGTACACATTCATGATTATATTTGTAGAGGTGCATAGCAGAAATGGTTAAGCAGTAACTTAGCTAGAATCCGTCATCTACTGTCTCTGTTTCACACATGTATGCCATTGGCACAATGCTGAGATTATCTTACAAAGTACTGATGAGATTTTATAGAAGTATTCTGACTTGCTTGAAAGCTTGAATTTCCTCCAAGGTGAATATCAAACCAAGATTTACTCTGAGTCATTGCAAGTGGTTTATGCTCCAAAAGGAGCTCCATATGAGCTCACAGCAAGAACTGAGAAAGAAGTAAAGCATGCTTAAACTATGGGAGCTATACATAAGCGAACTGAACTAACTTTAATGGAAGATGATACAATAGCAGTCATGAAGAAGGTCACATTAAGGAAATGTAAATCAAATGAGAATACTACCTACTTCATACTATTGGAGAAGTATCCCCAATAGTGCAACACAAAGATATTCTATTTGGGGAGGGGATAAAAGCAAGAACATGTCTCATATCTGATGCAAGTCTAAAACAGACCAATGCAAGAAGACTTAAAGCTAAATAAAACCAAATATCAAACCTGTGTGACATTTTTCAGGTACACGGGCATATTTTGTCTTTAGAAGGGCTTAAAGGTGCTACTGGTGAAAGCCAAAGTACTAACCAAAGAAAAATGTACCCACAAAGGCTTTAAGATGACTCTTCTTCTTTAATAAAACATTAAGCACTTTTGTCTCTTGCACAGGAGACTTCATCAGAATAAAGAAACTATCCCTCTAGTCCATTTAAATAATCCAAAAAACAACATTATTGGGTAATCATGTATCCAGTAAAGTTTCTTGAAAATCATCACGTTAAAACCACATTTCTAAAATTACAAAAATATAAATGTGAATATATCTATTATATGAACAGTTCCCCTGATCAAACCCAACTTTTGTTTTTTTTTCAAAAATATTACCTGTTGTTTTTTAAACATGGTTTTATATGTTTAAATAATTCCAACAACGTTTTGAAGCCATAAACCTTACACCTTTCAGCTTTGTCCTTTAAAGTTGTTTTTAAAGAGACAGAATCATTGAGACCAGGGGGAAATTTTGCTGCCAATCTTAATCGCCATTGTAACTTTCTTTTACATAGAAGGTTCTTCCAGTTTCCTCCTCTTAAATATATATTTATGGTATCTAAAATGCCAAATCTGAAAACCAGAAAACTGTTACAACTCGTGGAGTGCCTGTATAGGGCATTTGTTTCTTTTCTGCTGTTGTGTTCATAAATCCTGGTTTTTAATGCTCTTTCCAATTTGCCCACATAGAATGCACTACATTGTTTCACATGTAGCAAGATAAACCACCTTATCGGTGAAACAATTCCCCTTAATGAAGATGATTTTTGTTTTCATCTTATTACACACAATTATATTATTACTTTTAATAATGTATGAACATTGAGAACACCTCCCACAAGGTTTGGTTCACCCACAAATGTGTTTATTGTTATCTATTTTTTCTCTAGCAATGTTTTGATGTTCCTACCTACCCTGTTGATAAAAACTGTTTTTTTCACCCACCACGTTTTTCATCTTCTTGTTTATTCTAAATATATTCCAGTTTTTTTGTCAAAATCTCCCTCAGTTCTCTGGAGATGGGACTATGTTGTACAATGCATGCTTTTTTCATAATTTATAGATGGATTATTTGTGTCACTGTTGTTACTGTCAGGAAGGCCTGTGTCTAAAAGGGGTTCATATCTTTTTCCCCATTCTCTAATTACGCCTTCTAGTATATCTTCCACCATGTTTTTGGGATACTCTCTCTAGAAACATATCTCTTAACTTCTTTAATTCTACTCTCACATCACTGAGCTGGGAGGTCATACGAGCTATCCTTATAGCTTGTCCGAGCTGGGAGGTCATACGAGCTATCCTTATAGCTTGTCCCTTTACCAAACTCTTTCTGTGTTAACAGATGACTACTGGAAAAATGAAGATATGAGTTACAAAAAGTATTTTTTCTATAAACAGCAGATTTGAAACTTGTCGATATATGTGAGATAGGGGTACCATATTCATAGGTGAAAGTCAAAAATGACATAGTCTTGTTCAAATATTCAATGAAAACTAGTATTGTATCCATACTGCCCTTCCATAAAATAAATATATCATCCAAAAACCTGGTGTATAATTTGATGTTGTTGTAAAATATACTTTGAAAAACATATTTAATTTCCCATTCCAGTAGCAGAACATTGGCATATACTGGTGTGCAGGCTGCACCCATAGCTACGCCTCTTAACTGCTGGAAATATTGGCCTTCAAAATAAATTAAATTGTTTTCTAAAATGAATGCCATCAGTTCACATACCATACAAATTTGAATATGGCTCAGGGCTGAATAAGAGAAAAGTGTTTCCTCAAAGATTTCTAGACCTTCCTTTTTAAGAATGGAAGAAAATAAATCTTTAACATCAGTTGTTAAAAATATAAGGTCATTGGTCAAAATGTCTTTTTTTAATTGCCCCCAAAATTCCCAAGAATCTTTCACTAAATGTGGTGTTCTTTCTACTACCTGTTTGGTCAAATTGTCTATGTAAATGGGCATGCCATGAGTTTTTGAACCTCTGGCCACAACTACAGGCCTAAAAGGTGGTTCAGTGATGTTTTTATGTACTTTGGGGATACCAAACATAACTAGAACAATAAGATGTTTGTAAGAAACTGGTACGTATCCTGATTAACGCACTGATCAAGCACATATTCTTCTAAATAAGAATCTATATGCCTGTAGGCAATATTAATTTGTTTTTTTGGAAATCTGGGTATAGTTTTCTTCATTAAATAAAATTCCCTGCATAATATTAGAATAATCTTCTGAATTAAAAATAACTATAACCCCTCCCTTATCAGGCATCATGATTCATATACTGTAATTTTCTCTTAATCTACGCATAGGTATTTGTTCCTGTTTGCTTAAATTCACATAAAATTTTCTTTTATGTTCCCATAGTTCGTATATATCTTCCATAACTGCTTTTTCAAACACATTCACCAAGGGGTATAAAGGAGGATTAAAAACATTTCTTTTTCTTAAGGCTTTCTGATTGAGTTGACGTGGCACTGTTTAAGGGAGAATTAACCAAACTTGTCAAGCTTCCTACTCCTAGAGCAGGTATTCTGGCTGGCTTGGCAGCTGGTACTACAACAGAAAGTATTGCTTGTCTCCATGGCAACCTAAACCAATCAAATTCATTGGACAACACGAATCGACAAGGCAGGGGACATGTTGACATTATCGTCAAGGCAGAGGTGCATCATGGTGGATCCTCTGAGTTCAGACAGGGTGACAACACTGGATTTGAAGGTGTTGAAACAGCTAGAGACAATGGAGACAATTGTTTTGTATGTCTCCTGAGGTACATCCCAAAGGGGTATCATATTCAATAACTGGTCTTGTCAATACTGAATATAGGGAAGCAATGACTTGATTAGATTTGCGTGATATTAAATAACAAAAACCACAAAAGGTGGAAATAAGCACAAGGAAATCAAAGTCCAAATGCCAACAGTTTATTTAATGCTAGAAAACACACCACATATGTTTTCATTCATAAAAACTTCATCAGATGAAGTTTTATGAATGAAAATGTATGTGGAGTGTTTTCTAGCGTTAAATAAACTGTTGGCATTTGGACTTTGAGTTCCTTGTGCTTCCTTCCACCTTTTGTGGGTTTTTGGTATTTGTTGCCTTGGAAGGTTGGATCTCCAGTTTTTTGGATTTATCTGTGTGATATTCCCTAGTCAATCAGTTACATCAAGTAGAAGAACATCCTAAGTAATGTTATGTGATGATCAAAGGAGAAGAATTTATCAATCTAGCTTTCAAGGTTTCTAACAACATTCTTATTTTGGAGTTTATTCTGTATGCTGGGGGGAGAGGCAGTCTGCCAAACATGACTATATTGTACTTCCTTGTGTTTAATTTAAACCCATTTTTAGTATGTCAGCTATTTACACATGCAAGTTCTTGTTTAAGTGCGTAGGTGTCAGAGTGAGACTTAGCAATGATTTCTAGTTTACAGTTATCAACAAACTTGCTCATCCAGAGGTCTTCAACTCTGATCTGGAGATCATAGAAGAATGACGAACAAAAGAGGTCTTAGCACTGAGCCTTAGGTCACAGCCAGTTGCATTCATACTCTCTAATGATGCATTTGTTACCCTGACCATGTAGGTTCTGTCCTCTGGCCAATTTGCTATCCATCTTACCACATAGAGACTTATTTGTAATGCATTAAGCTTGCTAACTGTGCTACCATGGGGACTGGTGTCAGATACCTTGGCCAGATCAAGGTAAACAACATGATCACTGTCAACAGGTTATGTCACTCGTTCAAAGTAGTTGACCAGATTCATTAGACAGGATCTAGACTTGATAAAACCAAATTGCTGCGTGGCTAGCCTACCAAGATTTTTAATGTCACAGTTTATCAGGCCAGTTATAATGTTTCTTTCTTTTGCAGATAAGACCCATTTATAGGTCTATATTTCCTGGAGTCGACTGTAGTGCCACCTTCATGGAGTGGCGTCACAAATCTTATGTGAAAAACCCCAGGGACAAAGCCAGTTGCCAAATTCTGGTTAAATATTTTATGGATTGGCTCTGGCAGTCTTGTTTATTTGTGTTATTAAACAGTTGGGTACATTAACATGTCCCATGGAGAAAGTATTTTAGGCTTGGCTAACACTTTTAGTAAATGATCTTTAGTGAGGACAGTTGATCTGAGAGCTTCAGAGATAAATGGGGTTTGGATATTAATCCCCAGGGAAAAAATTGCACTGATTTTTTTTTCTGGTATTATGTTCATAATGCCTACTGGGTCAGAACAAGGTGTGCCATTATGAATAAGTTTAGAGCAATGTTGGGTGTTGCTTCTTAGTTTCCTAACATAGTAAAGAAGGATTTGTAATGTTCCTTAGCTTCAGATGCTAATTTAAGTTCAAGAGCTGCCTTAGTAGAGCTAATAGTATTTTTTCAAGGTTTTAGTCAATTTTCTGATGTTATCCTTTATTTGAACTTTTTTGATCTACTGCATACTATAAGGGTTTTTTACTTCTACTGTAGAGTTTACTTATGTTGGTAGACCACCAGGTTGGTCTGGTTTTAAATTTCCCATTATATTTAGATCTGGTTGGAACTTCCAATTCTGTACATTTATCTAAGTGGGCACACAATTCCTTTGTAAAGCTACTTGCTGTGTCAATGTCTTGGGAGATGGCCGCTATAAGTGAATTTTGAAACATCATCATAGAATTTGATGAAAAGAATCAGCAGGTTTAGAGGTGAACATTATTAGTTTATGACCTAACATAACTAGACAAGACACCAGAGGAATACTACATGAAGAAGCTATATTTGGAAGAACCAGGTCAAAAATATTCTGAACTCAAGGGGGGCTTGTTATCAGTCTCAGAAATGCAATTTTTGTTAAATAAATGTCATCAGTTTTGAGCATTTCATACATTGAGGTATAGTTGCTCCAGTTTAATGATGGGTAGTTAAAGCCTTCCACAATAATGGAGTTTTTGTTTATAGGGAGTTCCTCAATTACATTAAAGAACCTTGCGTGATTTTCAATGGACATAGAGGGTGACCTGTAACAGGCTATAAACTAATACTTGATCCTATGCAGTGTGATCTGGAGCTCAAAGAGCTCTGTCTGTGGGTTTCTGGGAATCTGTATAGAGGTGATTTTGTATGTAAAAAATTTGGAGGGGTCACCACTGTTGTCACTGTGTGGGAAGGCATGGTAGGCCCAAAGCCTGGGTATGAAGGAAATACTTTCTAAACATTTAAACCAAGTCTCAGTAATTACACAGACATGGATTAGTTACAGATGCAAGAGCCTTAAGATTAGGCATTTTGTTGTTTATACTTCTAATGTTGAGTAGAGCTACCTTAATAAAGTTTTGTATTGGATCCGGATCTATGTTCAGCCACCGAATGGAACTTCCATCGAATGGCTGAGCATTGAACCCATCAAACTTTCATTCAGCAAATGTTCATTTCATAAATGAGAAAAGTAACTAGTTGGCCACCACTTCCTTGTCTGCCCTTTTTCCCACTGTAGTGTGGTCTTGGAGTTGGTATATATAGTTAGGGGTTGTAGGGGGCAAAGCCCCCCACCTGGGTGGGTTTGAAATATTGTGATGGGCATATGGGGAAGTGATGGCCAACTGGCTACTTCCCCTGTCGATGAAAGACAGTGAGCTTAAATCAGAAACTTTGATAGTGACCAATCCTAATTCTGATAAAACAATGCCTTTAGTTTGAAATTAATGCTCAAAATGTGACAATATTAGCCAAACTGTTACTTGCAAATATTCAGATATTAAAGGTTTGAGAGAACTGAGGATACAAAATTTAAAAAGTTATTCTTTGATGTCACTGTATAAAGATGATGACTATGTTTTTTTTTTTTTCTTTTGAAAAAAAGCAAGAGATTTATTTTCTTTATATTTCATTTGAAAGTATAGTTATACAATATAATTCTTTTGAATCAGTATATGTAATATATATCATAATATAACATTATTTTAAAGTAAGGGTGATGTCACATATATAGATACTTATTAGTAGGTGCAATGTCTTTGAGGAAGCTAATTCTAGTAAGTATTACATATAATGTGATCCTGCCTTTTAAGTTAATTTTAGTGAAGTTTCATAATATCAGCATCCATGACTCTTTGTCTCTGCGTCTTCTCTTAGTAATCTTTGACTATTTTCATATTGTATGTGAGTATATAAAAATGTAGAAAGAAATGAAAATTAAGTTTTATAAGTTCAAAATGTGGATGATTTGGAGTTGCATCTGGATACAGTTTTCTTTGTGAAAGGGCAATATATTAGCAGCACTGAAAGCAGGTAAAATTTAGAAATGTTTCTTGTAAAAGTTGTCTGCACTAACGAAGGTATTACATTTTTCATAGCTTTGACACACACCTGCACTTGAATCCTAAGAAGTTATTTAATAACATGCTGCTGAGACGTATAGAACACTTTTTGTAACTCTGTGAGAGAAAGTGCTAATTTCATTTTATTTATTTATTATTATTTTTATTTATTTATTTTTTTTTGCTATAACTCATGAAAATACAGCAGTGGGTAATCAAATAATTAGCAATGATAGAACAGGCCGCTGATGTTTTGGCCCCAGGCTTCAGCAATTTTGGAAGGTTTCAGTTCATAATTTAGTCACAGGCTAAGCCTTTTTTCTTTCAAAGGAAAAAAATGCCTCATCTGCCTTCCTCTGCCTGGCTAGTATATGAAATTGAGAAGGAGCTTGATCTGTACTGAATATCCTGCCTCTTAGGTGCATGCCACACATTTTCTGAAGTAAGACAATGTGCCCAAATTAAAAAGCTAAAAACAAAAAAAGGCATCTGTGAAGCAGAAAATGAAAGGATCGGGCCTTTGAGCAAGGGTAGCTAGTAGTCTTTCCATTGGCATGGTCATCATAGCATTCTAACCCAGCACAATATCAAAACCAGGGCACAGTAGTATAAAAATGGTTCTGACCGAAATACAACACTTAGGTAATTGGCATTCATAAGGGATATCACAAAAGAGCAACATTTCTTGTAAAAATTTAAATGCATAACAAATTACTTAAAAAAACAGTTTTGCGCAGAAGACACAACTGCTCCATTGCCAGCATGATGAGCTGCACTGACACTCATGCTGCACATATGTCTATATGATATAATTATGAAATATGTATACATCTATATATGTGTGGTCATGTTTGCCTATGTGTATACATATATACAGCATAGATATATGTATGTGTGTGTGTGTGTGTGTGTGTGTGTGTGTGTGTGTGTGTGTGTGTGTGTGTGTGTATATATATATATATATATATATATTGGTCCACTCACTTTAGTCGAGTAGCTAACACTTTGACCCACAAAATGTTGACCCCAAAAGGTCAACATACCAAGCATTGACCATGCATGCACTGTGAAGGAACCTTAGAGCATGCAACAAATAACATTGCTTTTGCAGAGGTCAAGACCCATGCACCCTCACATCCTCTGCTAATTATATATACTAACTGCAAGATCGCAGAATCCCATGGAAAGGAAATATTCCCCTAGCCAAGAATTCTTGATCTCGCACACCTGTTGAACACACGTGTCAACCAAATGATGTTGGTCTCCTTGGGGTTGGCATTCTGTCATTTCAACAGGATGTCTGACACACGCACACACACACACACACACACACACACACACACACACACACACACACACACACACACACACACACACACACACACACACACATTTCACTGAATGTAAGTATTGTCAGGCAAATAAAACGTATGTATCCTTTTTCCCACTGTAATGCGATCCTGGAGTTAGCATATATAGTTACGGGTGTGTGGGGGGGCACAGCCTTAGCTTTCATATTTATGATTCTCATTTCACTGAAAGCTAACAATATAAAACCAAAAGTAGGTGAGGGGCTATGTCACCCACATCCCCCAAACTGGGGAGCTGTCCCCCACACACCCCTAGCTATACAAACTCCAGGATTGCACTACAGTGGGAAAAAGGGCATATACATTTAAGTATTTTTTTTTTTTTTTTTGCACTTTATTCATCTGCTTACTGTGTTTGTGTTTCTTCCTACTTTATGATTCATTTTGCTTTTGCTGCCTGTTCTTAAAAGTACTTAATAGCATTTATTCTGCTGCATTTATTACTGCTTGTTAGTAGCCGATTAAATTGTAACTGTTATTCTAAGCCTTTGGATTACGCACTTGGGCTTTAGACCAGTTGTTTCACATTAGGAAGGTTTGTGGTCTGCACTGTTGTGGCAGGACAGGAAGCTTGGGAGTTGCTGATTGAAGGCTTACTGTCTGTTCTAAAGTGTATTAGTTCTGGTTTAAGCACTTGGGCTTTGGACCAGTTTTTTTTACATTCAGAAGGTGTGGTCTGCATTCTTGTGTGAGTCTGGATTCTGCACTTCTGAGCTGGGAATTTCTGGTCACAGGCTTATTGTGCCTGCTTATTTGAACTGTTTCTTTCTGAAAATGGTGCGCCTTGTTGCTGCAGCATAGACCAGATTCGTACCTGCTGAATCTAGCTTTGTTTGTATAACTTGAGCACTGATCCAGCCCATCTTTTTTTGGAGAAGGTTCCCCTGCACCCTAGCAGGAAGAGTGTGCAGTTAGAACTTGTCTGTTTGAAGACTGCTGGAGCAGGGCTGTTTTGAGTTTTTTTCTGGTTAATTGGGATACTTGTTTAAATCAGTTGTTCATTTTCTATTGTTTTATATATATAAAAAAAATTGCATTCTATTCATCTGCTTTTACTGTAATTGTGTTTCTTCCTACTTTATTACTAGTGGCATTGACTACAACTCTGATCTGAGATATATAACAATAAGTATCCTTTTCTGTGCATTTAAAGAGTTTTTTTGATTGTATCTGCTTTAGTTTCTGAAGAAAAAAAAAATATATATATATATATATATATATATATATATATATATATATATATATACTTGTTTCCCACCTTTCTAAGCTAGTATAGTCCAGTTTTCAGGTTAAGTGCTGAATTCAGGGCTGTGTTACAAATCTCTGTGTTTGCCCATACCTTACCTGGATAGAAGGAAGTTTCTCTGTTCACCTGTGACAGAGGGGAGCTTTTAGCCGTCTATCTGTCCCTGTAGGAGTGGTTTCAGCCCAGAAATTAGTAGTTTATTGGCCATTTTGGGCTAATTTCTATCTCTTTCATTTCCCTGCTATAAATACCACATTTGCCCGGTTTTACATGCCAGGCAGTGCCGGTTAGATAGAGTATAACTATTCTCCCAACACAAATCATGAAACACATACTTCACAAAACCAGTGTGCCATACAATCACAGCCCTTAAGGCAAAATAACATACCCAACGTACTAGTAATAGGTGACTCTATAGTCAGGCACAATTACGTCCCACTCACTAGGCTGAATAAGGAGAAGGTTACTGTTAGCTGCCTGTCAGGTGCCAGGATCTACCACATAACACAAGCACTCAGGTCACTCCAGAACAAGGACAAATATGACTCTGTCATTGTCCATGTTGGTGTGAATGACCTGAGCTGTACCTCCCTAGGCTACATGAAAAGAGACATGGAAGAGCTCTCTGATCTTGTAGCCCAGGCCAATATGACCCTGACCCTGAGTAGCATCCTGCCCTCACCAAGAATGATACCACAGTATAAAGAAAAAAGTATCAATTTCAACAATTGGTAAGTTTCTGGTGACATTCAAAGGGGATCCAGTGTCTGTCCGCCTGGGATGACATGCTCGATAAGCCATGCTGCTTCACTAGAGATGGCTTGCACCTGTCACCCTTAGGCTTTTGAATACTGGCCAAGGCTTTTGCCACCCCCATAGTGCCTTTTTTAAGCAAGGCTCAAAAGACAAACCCACCACCATAAATAGCACAAGTAACAAAAAAGTGAGGGTGATGCCACTCAATGCCAGAAGTCTAAACCTTAAAATGCATGCACTTGAGGCACTCCTCAGTATGGAGAAAATCGATATATGTGCAGTAACAGAAACCTGGTTTAAGGCTCTAGAGAGCACCCCAGCACTACCAGGCTACAACTCATACCATACATTTCAGCCACAGAACCCAGACTGAAATACAAAAGGTGGGAGCGTATCCATATTCATCAAGGATACCCACACCTCCAGGTTAGTGGCACAGCACGATGCTTTAGAGATCATCCACGTACAACTAACAACAGGCAAAACTGCAATTCAAATTGTAGCTTGCTACAGATCGCCCACCATGTCCCAGGACCCATATTCCACATTTCTGGAAACATTGGGAAATATAAAGGTCCTTCCAAACACCCTAATATTGGGTGATTTCAATTACCCAAACATTAATTGGGAGAATTACTCATGTACTAACTCCCTTGCTCAAAATTTCCTAGAATTTATAAACTCAAATGTCCTGGATCAACTGGTCAACACTCTCACCAGAGATGACAACATATCGGACCTGATCATCACCAATATAGGCGACCGGTGCTCCACACAGGAGGTCAACCCCTCACTGGTTAGATCTGACCATAAACAAATCATTCTGGATATCCACATTCCACCCCCACCCCTGGACAAGGAAACCGCCATGAAAAACTTTTCAAAATCAAACTTCACGTTAAAGACCAAGGTGGAAAGTTTCAAAGCCCCATGCTAAAGGATAGCATTATCCAAACTGCAGAATCCTTTACTAATGCATTCTACGGGCACCTGCAAGAATGCATGGATCGTGCTATCCCAAGCAAAACCAAGACTCACTCCTCCAAGAAAAGGAAACCAGTCTGGTGGACTCCTGCCATAAACAAGCTATACAATAGAAGGAGGAAACTAGTACAGAAAAGAGTAAAATCCCAATAAGGGAAGACATTCCTGATCAGTATCAGCAAGAAACTACGATCCCTCATAAAATCATCCAAGGAGAGTTTCGAAAGAAAAATTGCCAAGGACTCCGAAGATAACCACAAGGCATTCTTTAGCTATGTCAAGAATCTAAGTGGCAATGCTCAGATCTGCTTGGTGTTCATGCAGAATGGTACAAAATACACAGAACTGACCCATATTGCCAACATCCACAGGTTCAGCGCAAACATCACCCCCCTCTCACCCCCAAAAGGGCCCATAACCATACCAGAAGAATGTAGAGCTCCTGAAATCACAGACACTCAGGTTAAAACAGCCCTCTCCAAAGCCAAAAACACAGCATCAATGGGAATGGACGGAGTCCCAGACTGCATCCTACACAAGCTCAAAGACAAACTAACCCCTCACCTAAACACACTGTTCAAACTCAGCCTCTCCACAGGTTACGTACCCATAGAGTGGCACACAGCAATGGCTATTCCGCTCCGCAAAGGTGGAGGCACAACAGACCCTGGGAACTATCACCCTATAAGTCTGACTAGCTTTGTCTGCTAGGCTATGGAGTGCATCATCATGGAACTCATTAACAGAGACATTGGGAACCTCCAAACACTGGACCCTACCCAGTTCGGCTTTGTTAAGGGCAGATCATGCCTCCTAAACCTGGTGGACTTCTTTGAGACAGTTACCAAGGCTATAGACGAGGGAAAGGTGATACACACAGCCTACCTAGACCTCGCAAAGGCCTTTGACACCATTCCCCATTCTGGTATTACAGACAAGCACACCAGTCTGAACATAAACCCTTACGTCACAAGATGGGTTGCCAACTGGCTCACGGACAGAACCCACATGGTAAGAGTTGCGACAGCTAGGTCTGCCTCTAAACCGGTTAAAAGTGGAGTTCCCCAGGGCTCAGTCCTAGGACCCCTCCTGTTTGGCATATACTTCTCAGAGGTACAGGCAAGCACAGGAGGACTATGGCTGACCAAGTTTGAGGACAACTTCAAACTGGGGGCTATAATTGACTCTCCGGCTAACACAGACATCCTCCAAAAGGGTCTCACTGAGACAGACACCTGCTGTCAAAATCATGGCCTCAAGCTAAATGCCAAAAGGTGCATAGTCATCCCCTTTGGAAAAAACAAAGTAGCCACAAACTACCACATAGGTTCATAGGTTCATACTAGGCTATCTACCCTGGGGTAATTATAAGCCTAGCCCAATTTTGTTTGGCTTACGCCACCCCTTGATTTGAGTATACTGTGCCCTTTTTTTGGTTTAGTTTACTGTGCCTCTGTCAAATAGTGACACGGAAGTAATCCCCGGAACAAACCTATGATCCCCCATCCACTCATCAAGATTCTTCTTGAAGAGATTCAATGAGGTGCTCTGCCTAACATGAATTGGAATTCTATTGGCCCATCTCAATACCGGAAGATTGCCAAATTCCAGTAATAACGGCCACACAGGTACAAAACGCACTCTCTAAAGCCAAGAATACAGCATCCATGGGACCACATGACATCCCGGGCTGTGTACTACATGAACTACAATATGAACTGGCACCTCACCTAAGTGTCATGTTTAATCATAGCCTCACCTCAGGTTTCGTGCCCACTGAGTGGTGCAGAGCTACAGTTATCCCAGTCCACAAGGGGGGATCCATCTTGGATCCCGGAAACTACCGTCCCATCAGTCTGACAAGCCTTATCTGCAAGGCCATGGAGCGTATTATCATGGAACTTATAAACAAAGACATTGGCAACCTTCAAACACTGGACCCCACCCAGTTTGGGTTTGTGAAGGGCCGATCTTGTCTCCTGAACCTGATTGACTTCTTTGAATCAGTCTCCAGAGCCATGAGCCAGAGCACTCTGGAATCATAGATAAACTTACTAAGTTGGGCATTAATCCCTATGTCACCCAATGGGTTGCCAAATGGCTTACTGATAGAACCCACACTGTAAAAGTAGCTGACTCCAAATCCAGCTCCAGACAAGTGACAAGTGGAATACCTCAGGGTTCAGTCCTGGGGCCGCTCTTGTTTGGCATCTACTTCTCTGAAGTACAGGTCAACACTAAGGGACTATGGCTAACAAAGTTTGCAGATGACTGCAAACTGTGAGCCATTATTGAATCCCCAAATGATGTGGATACTCTACAAAAGGGCCTTACAGAAACAGATGCTTGGTGCCAGAGCCATGGGCTCAAGCTCAATGCCAAGAAATGTATTGTTATCCCCTTTGGGAAAAAACATGTATCCATGAATTGCCATATAGGTGGCAGTACACTAAACACAGAAAGTGTGATAAAAGACTTAGGGACACAGGTGGACAGTGGTCTCACCTTCGATAACCACATCACCACAACAGTCAGGAAATCCTTCTATGTGGCACACCTCATCACGAAGGGCTTTTCATCCAGAAAAAAGGAGGTAATTGTCCCACTGTACTCATCCCTCATTAGACCCATTATAGAATACAACGCCCCATTTGCTATGTACCTCTCAAGACATCTGCAACAACTGGAAAGGCCTCAGAAATACCTCACTAAAAGAATCACAGGCCTAAAGCAGATGCCCTACGCTGACCGCCTTAAAAAACTCCAGCTATACTCTGTCGCATATCGTCTACTCAGAGGCGATCTCTGCTTAACATACAAGGCCATGTCAAACCCAGAGCTGTTGGACATGCTACGCTTAAAGAAATCCCAATCCCTCAGAGCTACACGCTCCAGGGATCTAAACCTTGTCATCACAATAAACAAAACATGCTGGAGGGATAGGTTCCTGACCCAGAGACTCCCCAGACTCTGGAATAGATTGCCCATACATGTCAAGCAAAGTGCCTCTTTGGACCTCTTCAAGAGGAACCTTGACGATTGGATGGGAAAAAGGAAATTCACCCCAGGGATCACGTCAGTCGCCCTGTTAGACAGGGGTCCAGGAAAGAAAATAATGTGGGAATAAATAGCCAGGGAATTGTTATGGCTAGGCTTGTATAGGCCCTAGGGCTGATAGCCTAGTACCAACCTATGAACCTATGAACCTATTCCAGAGCGAAGGGAGCCTCTGGGTTATGAATCTGTCCCTCCAGCAAGTCCTATTTATTTCTGTGCTAAGGTTCAAGTCCCTTGAGTGTGTGGCTCTTAGGGATTTAGATTTACTGAGGTGGAGCATGTCCATTAATTCTGGATTGGACATAGCTTTATATGTCAGGCATAGATCGCCTCGAAGTAGGCGGTATGCAACTGAGTAGAGCTGGAGTTTTTTTAACCGAGCAGCATATGGCATCTGTTTGAGTCCCTTGATCCTCTTGGTGAGGTACTTTTGGGGTCTTTCTAATTGCTGCAGGTGTCGGGTAAAGTACATCCCAAAAGGGGCATTGTATTCTATGATGGGCCTGATGGATGAATAAAGGGGCATGATTACCTCTCTTGATCTAGATGTGAATCCTTTCATGATGAGGTGGGTCATGTAGAAGGTCTTTCTAACCACTTTGGCAATGTGGTTGTCAAAGGAGAGATTGCTATCAACTTGGGTCCCTAGATTCCTAATTACTTTCTCTGTACTTAATGGTTTACCACCTATGTGGTAGTTTGTGGGCACATTGTTTTTGCCAAAGGGTATGACTATACACTTTTTGGCATTTAGCTTTAGACCATGGCTCTGGCACCAGTTATCCATCTCTGTGAGACCTTTCTGAAGGATGTTTGTGTCAGCTGGAGAGTCGATTATGGCACCCAGTTTGCAGTCATCTGCGAACTTGGTGAGCCATAGTCCTCCCACGTTGGCCTGTACATAGGTGGTAGTCCCCTAAATACGTAAGATGTAATAAGGGATCTGGGGACCCAAGTAGAAAGTAAACTCTCCTTTGATAATCACATTGCCAAAGTGGTTAGAAAATCCTTCTATGTGGCACACCTTATCACAAAAGGGTTCGCATCCAGATCAAAAGAGGTCATTGTGCCCCTCTACTCATCGCTCATCAGACCCATAATAGAGTACAACACCACATTTGGGATGTATCTTACAAGACACCTGCAACAGCTGGAAAGACCGCAGAAGTACCTCACTAAGAGGATTACTGGCCTCAAACAGATGCCCTATGCAGCTTGACTGAAGAAACTCCAGCTGTACTCGGTTGCACACCGCTTACTCAGAGGTGATCTCTGCCTGACATACAAGACCATGTCCAACCCAGAACTGATCGACATGCTCCACCTAAAGAAAAGCTTATCCCCTCGAGCCACATGCTCTAGGGATCTAAACCTCACCACAACAATAAATAGGATGCGCTGGAGGGATAGATTCCTGTCACAGAGACTTCCCATGCTTTGGAACAAGATTCCAAACTACATTAGGCAGAGCTCCTCACTAAGACTCATCAAGAGAAACCTTGATGAGTGGATGAGAAACAGAAAATTTACCCCAGGGATCACTTCAGTGGCTCTGCTGGACAGAGGCACAGGGAATTAATCTAAGGGGGTGGCAAAAGCCAACATATTCTGGCTAGGCTTAGAAATGCCTTCGGGCAGATAGCCTAGTACCTACCTATGAACCTATTACATTCAGTGAAATGTTATTCAGTGAAATGAGTTTTCAGTGATTTGAGCTTTCAGGGATTTGGTGTGAGTGTTTTGAAATTCAGTGAAATGAGTTTTCAGTGAATCAAAGTGGACTCATATAAATATATATATATATATATATATATATATATATATATATATATATATATATATATATATATATATATATATGCATATATATATATATATATATATATATATATATATATCTATATCTAATCTATATATAAATATAAATATAAATATAAATTGAATTAACAACAGGTTACATAGACTAAGATAATGTACAAGTGTATATTTGTATTTACTGAAAGGTCTGTTGAAACAAGCCGACCAAGCACTACCATCAATATTTTCACACTTTTTTTATAACATAGGTTACTGTCAGATACAGTATATTTCCTCAGATGACTCAAATTACAAACTGTCTACCAGACAGTTTTTTTACAGTAACTTTCATCTAGTTTCAAACTTCGTCATTGATGAAACATTTTTTTCCCTGTATTGAAGCATTCTTTGTTTGCATCCTTATATCATCCAGAGAAAATTAGTTCCTTAGCGGCCAAAATCTTCTTCTGTTAAGGTAATTATACTTGTTTGTTGCATATTTTTTTCTGTACTTGCAGATGCAGTGTTACATGCTACTTCTAAAAATATCATACTATTACTGTGATAGAAAGTTTTACCAAGCCTCTTACTGTGAAGAAAAAACAGTTCTATGAAACTATATATATATATTCTATCAAATACATGTTATTACAATGAGGGAAACCAGTTTTACTTTATATAATTCTGTCAATTCCCCCTTTTTATTTTGAAAACCAAAAAAATTCAATCAAAATTTAAATCAGACTTTGAATTTTACCGAAAAATCATGTCTTCACTGGTTATGTTGCTTTCTTTGCCAACTACATTAGTTACAATAGAAACCTAATTGACAGTCTTTTCTATACAAAGTTTAATACACATGCATGTTATGATCAACAAAATGGAATCCCTTGCACCTCCTACTATAATCAGAACTTCTAACTTCTGACAGTCTGTTTTTGTTTCTGTCCATAAAGTAAAATTCTTTCTTTGTGGTATTCCAAGTATCTCTTTGTTCATCTGTCAGGGGCACCACCTTGTTCCCCTTGCTCTGTAGTAGGCTAACTTGTATTGTCATACACTCTCAGTTAACACTCATTTCACTTTCATTCCTTGTTTTCCACAAAATACAGCTGGAAAAATCAATTACTACCCCTAGCCTGTTTAAAATATCCGTTCCTATTATGATCATTGCACCACTCGGATACATCAAAAATATTCCCATAACCGGAGTTTGATCCGGAGTAAACTTAATTTCTACAGGCTCACTACCCACTGCAACACATGCAGTACCATTAAAACCCAAGATCAAAGTTTTCTTTCTCAGATCCAGGTTAAGCCTTCTGTTTGTAATAGAAACTGCTTCTCCCATGTCTATTAAGACATTTTCCTATGGCAACCCCTCTACCCAGATGTCAATTAAAGGTCTACCAACATTTCCTCATTAAAAAAAATGCTAACTGAACTATCTGAGTAGGGGGGGGACACACCCCTGTTGTGAATCACTACCAGTATCTAGACTCCTGAAAACTTCTCTGACAACACAAATATTGTGTTCTTACTTCTAGGAATCATCATCCTAATCTACTGCATATGCAGGATGAAGCAATTACTGACATATAGCCTGCTGTCCTTTACATTCTGAGCCACAGGAAGGATATTCCCTAGCTCCTATGGGATGTACATTGTCTTCACCATCATATTGCTGCAATTTAGTATTCCCTCTTGCCTTCTGAAACATTTGACCCTCTGTGTTATCATCTTGCAACGTTTGCTTCGGCTTTTCCTTCCTGACTTCTTTTTCTTCTGAGTCCCTTGCAAATACTCCCTTCTCTATCTGCTTATTTTTCCATTTTCTGTAGTATACATAGTCCTGCTTGATATGTCCCAGCTTTCTACAGAGAAATATGCAGTTTGTCTATCATCAGGGCTGCCTGTAGCTGGATGGGCTGATACTGCTCTCAGTACATCGTTGTTTTCAGCCCCCCACCTTTCTCTACCTCTCCTCCATCCTAGTGCACCTACTATTTAAACCCCATCTTTATCTGTACCAAGAGAAAAAATATTATACTTAAAAATATCTCTGCTGTCACTCAATACTCTCCCTCTCATTAGCGTATGAACACATTGCTATAATGTGTCAGCAGTTTCCTCATAAATACACTTAATGTCACCTCGTACTCCTTTTACTTGTTCCAAAAACTCTTTTTGCATTTCTGGGTCAGTCATTTCCATGTCATCTATTCTATAAATGATTTGAAAAGCCAATTCAAAATGCTCTGTCTGTTCTAGCATTCTGTCAGAAACTGTGATATTAAAATACTCTAACAACTTCATAGTCAAAGTTTGACCCTAGGAATATGCCAAGAATATAGCTCTCATTCTGTTTAACTTAGAATCAAGCCTGCATTTATTAGAAACAATGAAACTCATAATGCTTTGGAATAAATACCAAAAAATTATCTTTTCAGTGAATCATTCCATGCATTGCCAGCTGTATATGAAAGCCACCCTGGGATTCACAACGCTTTTTTTTTTCATGCAGGAACAGTGTAACTGCTCCTGCATGGAAAATGGCCACTTTGCAATCCATATGTGCCATTTTCATGTGCATGAGCGGCCCTACACTGTTCCTGCACAGAAAGCCATGTGGGATGCTAATGAGTTTATTTGCTGATGAAAACTATGCAAATGAGCTCGATTAGTGATTCATCAAAGTGGCATGTTCCGTGCTGGAACAGTGTAGCTTGCAGAAATGTATTCGGTTACTAACCGAATACATTTCAACAATCTACACAATGGAGCCATGTCAGCACTCCAGAAAGCATGTTTTAATTAAGTTTTGCATGCCAATGACCAAATATTTGACTATTGGCATGCAAAACCACTCGAAAATAATAAAATAATAAATTGATTTTATGTTGGCTGAACTTGGCCATTGAGGACAGGGGATGGTACGCTAGTGGGAGGGGGGAGTAGAAGTAGAAATGGGGGGGGGACTGCAGTACAACTACTTTCTGCATTTTGCCATTATAGTCAATGGCATGCAGAAAGTAAACATAGGCAGGGAACAGTGGTTGCTAAGGGGGAAGGCTCGGGAATAGTGCAGTAACTAGGGCTTAAGGCAGTGGGGTATGCTAATGAGGGGACTTATACTGAATCACAATTTGAATAGGAAAATGTCTAAGTGTCAGACTGCACCTAACCGTGTAGGTGATCTAACACCATTGTGTAGGCAGGAGGAGCAAGGAACATGAAAAGGAGGTGTGTCATGCTTGCTGGAAGCACACTGGAGCCCTGTTGGCTGGTGTCTTCTTAGAAAAGCACAGCTAAGAAAAGGGTTGTGTCTGAGGCTGCGTACTCATACTCCATGAACTGAAGAGTGTGCACATGCAGGGCAGAGACATATCTTGCTGTTTACACTATCAATAGTCTGAAAGAGGAAGGGTAGACGGAAAAGGGAAAGGAAGTAGCAGAACAAGGGAAACACTGTACAAATCAGCAATATGGAAGTCTGCAACCCACAATTGGCCAATGAAAGCACTCAAATAATATAGCTGACAGGTGGCTGCAGAGCTGAAGATGGGGGGACATGTAAAATAGAATTAAAGGGCAACAGTACAAAATAAAGGTGAACTGATGTAGAAATCACTACTATGGGAGTCTTGCAACTCAGAATGGGCCCTACAAATATAATACAGCTGGCAGATAGCTGCAGAGCTGTAAATGGGGGAAGATGCAAGTAAAAATTAACTACAAAAGGGGCAACAGCAGAATAAAGGCAATCATCCACAAATCACCACTAACATTTCTAATACTCACAGTGGCTAAATCCAAGCCATGAGTAAGTAACTTGGCATCTGGAAAGCATCAGAAACAGCCAATCCAACAGGCAGCAGTAGCATCACACCACTATAAAGTATGGAAACACCCCTCAGTCTGCATTTCCTCACAAACTCTGCACCTTTGGAGTAAACCTGGGAATGTAAACCAGCAAAATGCTAGGGGCTGCCATTGCTCAGATACATCACCATGTGCTGGAGGCTGACGGTGGTGAGGAGGATAATGCTGCCAACTGCCGCAGACCCAGGAGGAGAAGGAGAGTGTTCAGACCCAGGGTGACCTATCAGGAGCTACATGACCTGGAGATTGTAAAGCGTTACAGGATGGACAGGGACATAGTTCAGCAAATTTTGGAGCTGTGCCAACCTTGCCTCACATCCAGAACAAACAGAGAGGAACCCATCCCAGTGGATACTAAGGTATGTGTAGCCTTAACAATACTAGCTACAGGTACTTTCCAAAGACCTACTGGGTATATCATGGGAGTGTCTCAGGCATCTGCATCCAGAGTACTCCATCAGTTCCTGGATGCCATGCTATCACATGTCCGTGAACACATCTACTTCCCCAAAACCTGTGAGAAATTGACCATCAATATGCATCTCTTCCACCATGTAGCTGAATACCCACAGGTACTGGGTGCCATAGACTGCATGCACATCCACATCAAAGCATCACCTGGTGAGTGGGGAAGGGACTACATAAACCACAAGGGCTTCCCCTCCTTCAACTGCCAGGTTGTGTGCGATGCCCAGGGCATTATCATGCAAGTGTGTGCTAGCAGCCCTGGAAGCTATCATGACTCCCACATCTGATATTTCTCACAGCTGTATCAGTGGTTTGCCAGGGGGGGGCATCCCAACTGGCCATCTAGTGGGGGATGCTGGCTACACACTGGAGCTGTGGCTGATGACACCCATCAGAAATGCACACACCCCCAAACAAGAATGCCATAATGAGGCACATGCACAAACCAGGATCATTATAGAGTGTGTGTTTGGGATGCTCAAGTCACAGTTCCACTGCCTTGACGTATCCGTTAGAGCCATGCAGTACTGTCCAGCTACATGTGGACAAATGTTCGTAGTATGTGCCATGCTACACAATATGATCCTGCGGAAACAGCTGCAACAGGAACAACACGGGGAGGGGCCAGACAGCTCCCCCACCATTGCCAAGGTCACCACAGACACAGGGACTTGGAGGAGGAACTTCCTGAGCCTGATCCTAGAGGCAGACACAGGTGTGCCCAGTATGCCTATGCCTTGGCAAAGAGGCAATGCATAGCACACACACTGACACTGTAGGGACCCAGGGATTGATACCTCTCTCTGACTCGCACATACAGTAAAAGGGATGCCAAACATGACACTACCTGTACTTTACCATGTATAGGAAGTGTACTGCATGCATTCCCACATAGTCAGCTCTCCAGTACCATCCTCAATACTGCCCCAAGCACAAGGTAAGTCACACTTACTATCAATTGCTGAATGATAGCAGCAGATAATTGACAGCTATATGGGACAGCATAAAATCCATAACAAATACTGTTGTCCCCATACTAGGCAGTAGTACTCCCACTGCAGTACACGTGGTAGTTCGTCTAACTGTGGCTGGGTGTCCACAGGTCACACACATGGATGTCAATGAGCATTCCCATACCCACCCCCCAGCCTCACCCAGCAGGACAGGTGTAGATGACCGGAAAGAAAGCAAAGCTCCACCAATGCTGGCAATGCTGAACAGCCCCCCTACAGACCTTCACAGACATACTACAACAGGTCTGGCAGTTGCAGTATAGTTCTGAAGAGTAAGAAGTCTGAAATTGAAATGTATGCCATTACAATCTAACTTGTGTACTTTACTGATATGCCTCTCTTCTGCAAGATGGGCCACAATACAATACTAAATGGAAGCAAATGGAGTATAACCGAAATACCAGTGCAGTCAGTGCAAGTGTGTAAAGTCGTCAGGTGTGCCCCCCAATCCCATGTATAAATGGCAGTAACATGTAAGTTTGTAGAGTAATATCAGTGGAGCACAGATTGCATGAGCTGTCCCAATCAACATGATAATTGGTGTATGACCACTATATGCAGGGGTCAGTGTGCCAATCTTTTGTGAGTGTTTAATTTTGTCTGGAAGTGAATAGCATATAGGCCTGGATGTTGTGTCTCAGTGGCCTAGGTACAGTACTGTGGTTGACAGGGCCATGTTCCAACAACTATAGTTCCAACCAATCTGCTTCCCAGCTACACCCATGTTACTAGTTGTACACATTCACTGTCCAGATGTCAATATGTGTCACTGTTAGAAAGCTGGACAGGCTATGAAGAGGGGTCCATACATAGAAACAGGACACAGGTGGAAGTACTCTACTCTGTGCCTAGAAATAACTCTGAACTGCACACACCTTTGGAATTAAATATAGAGGTTAGCATCACGTTAGTTGTCCATCTAATATGGAATACTGGTTGTCTGCGATCACTGGCAGCCCAAAAAAGCCACAGTTATACAGTAATGACACACTGCTGATGTCCACATACAAGGCAGGAAAAGGAGAAGGTCCCAGTCATATCTGTGAGTCAGGTGCCATAAGCTTCCATATCACACATGCACTCAGTCTACCCCTCCCCCCCCCAACAGCCACAGGTATTTCATCAGTCATATCCTTGCTGTTGGGAATGGTTACAGAATCAGCACATGTTTTTTATGGAATACACACAGGATGCAGCATGCTGAAATGGTGTCCCATGCAGGTGTGTCCCTAGCCATAAGCAGCACCCTGCACACATCTAGACTGATGCATCACTATGAACTAGAAAGATTGCCAGGAACACATCACCCACTTGCCCATGTCACCCTAGGGGAATCCACTGGCTTGCAGCCTGGTAACGTATGAGTGACAAAATGCAGTGGCCTGCATTACTCTCATGTGGCCTACAGGCCTCTGGGAAATGCTCATGGCTCACCCATAGTGCCATCATATGCTTCACCCATAGTGCCATCATACGGAATGTCATAGGGTCCTAACTAACAACATAACACATTAAGCAGAAAACAAATGCAAGGCCATGCTGACAAATGCCAGTAGCATGCCTCTCCATGTCCAAGTGCAAGAATTGTGGACCAAGACATAAATACTGCTGTGATAAATGTCAAACTATAGAAATACATATGATATATTGTTCCCATACTGTTGGGAAGAGGATAGAATTACAGCGGGGGGCATAAACACATGGATATCATGGGGTGTGTGAAGTCTAACACTCAAATGTCTGCTCATACTTCCCCCTGACTGCAAGCCCATGAATGCATAACCACAAACCTGCTTGTAAACCACAATTTGAAGGTAAATTGAACAGATATACGAGTCCTGCCTTTGGATAACCTGGCCAAAAGTATACAGCTGAGAGGTATCGCCCACAGCAGGATATGGCCATACAGTTAAGGTGAGAAATGCATAAGAAGGGTATCCCCAGCCAGCATAGCACCAAGGTGCTAGACCATTTACACAGACCCATCACTCAACTGTCTGTAGCCACCCCTCCATAATGGCAGGATTGTACCACAATGTCTAGTCTTTGCCACACAATATTGGCCTCTGCTGCATTGCTCTTGTATTTCCCTGGTAAACAACTATGAGCAAACGATGGTATCTGTCAGTAGTTGATGATCACTGTAAAACAGTACATATGTTCAAAAATATATGCTAAAACAGCACATGTTACACAAGTAACACAGACAGTAATAGGAAACTTAGTTACACACAGTATCCCCCCATGTTTGGACCAATTGTGTCTCCATATTGGCAACCTATCTACATATATCCTGGGCCCTGCAAAAATAGCTTGCTAGCTATAGCTGCAGCACACAAAACCCTGGACTGGAGTACAACTCTCCATGGAATGGATTCCCACAAGCAATATAGAAGGTGATACTGGGCATGCTCCTACACTTAGAGAAATAAAGCCCATGCCTGAGACCACAGTGGACCATAGATATCTGTTATCTGCAGATATCCATGCACAAATACTAAAATGTAAACTGTTTTGTCTTCACACACACAGACACATTGGACAGAAAAACCCACAGCCAGCTGTAGGTGGCAGATATGTGCTAAATCTCCATCTGTTTTGTGTGATACACACACATATCTAAGGCCAACATACTACAATAATTTAAACATACACACACATACACACGGGGAAGAGAGACAGACAGTGAGAGAGACAGTACCATTATGAAGCTTTTCCCACTCAGTACACATCCCATAGTTCCACTCTACACTATCTGCTGATGTATATCACCTTAGATGTACCTTTGGACAAGCCTCAGGTCTGTAAGCTCAATAGTGAGTGTGATAACTGAATAACTCACTTAAGCACATCCCATTACCCAATATCAGAACGTGCTGCAGTCAGTCACTGTACAAATTCCTTTTGTTAGCCCTCAGCCCTATAGGCTTGTGATAACTGTGTACCAGTAGAGTACCAATAACTATTTATGTAGCAATCCTAATCACAGTCCTGTCAAATGGAAAGGTGTGTCTGTTTGTGTGTGTGTTTCTAGGTGAATGATTTTGAGGCCATTCCCACTCACTCCATTTCACATTGTCCTTCTTTATCACTGCTGCTGATGTCACTCACCTTTAAAGATACCTTTGGACAGCTCTCCAATATGTAAGGTTTGTGGTGTGTCTGATAAATGTGTAATACTGTAGTGTAGTTAAGTAGGAGTTCTAATCTTGGTCCTGGCAAATGTAAAAGTTTGTGTGAGAGTGTCTGTAGTTGTAAAAACATGATTTTGAGGCCATTGGCACTTACTACAATTCCCTTTCCCCTCCTCATGGGTTCCAGAACCATAGAGCCAGGGGGAGGGCAAGCCCCTCCCACCTTTACAGCTGCAAGACCTGACGGGGAAAAATTAATGAAGTGGAGTTTTTCACACTAACATGGATTCGTGCATGGAAGTTAAACTTACTAAAGTAGCTGTTCTTGTTCTCTTATTGCTCTCTGTTACAGGAGTTATGCTGCCGCTATTCTGTTGGTGCTGTGTGTGTGTGTGTGTGTGTGTGTGTGTGTGTGTGTGTGTGTGTGTGTGTGTGTGTGTGTGTGTGTGTGTGTGTGTGTGTGTGTAAGATGCCCCAGTTAGGCTGTTAAATGTTATTCTGGCTCAAACAAGAGCCTGAATTCTCCACCCATACCACCAGGTGTGATTCAGGGAGTTGAGTCCATATCTCTCAACTGTCCAGATTTTCACAGAATATTTGGCTAATACTTTTGGTCTGTTCCTCTTAAAATTTGTGGTTTTCTGGCAAATCAGTGAGAACTGAATTCACTAAAGAATGATGGCCCTTTAAGTTTCAGTCTTCCTATCTTTCAGGAAACACATGGTGACACGTAACACTTTATTTTAGCAACTTTCTAAGATTATACAAGCAATGTTTAAAATGTATGCCTGGTTTTGGGCCTTTGTCCCCCCCCCCCCGCCCCCCCAAAAAATTTTGGATTTTTCCAGATTTCTTGTGCTGCGAAGCTGAGAGATTTAGTTGAGTTTCAAGTGGATTTTACAAGGAGCTGAGAGCTTCAGGGGAAGAGAAGTTTAGTGCTACTTATAATAAGCACTTTACCTTGGTAGTAGCACAACAGGTAGTATACTTGCTTTTAATGTGGAAGGCTGTGAGTTCTACTCCCACAGTATGCTGATATTGTGCTGTACTTTAAAGGGAGTGGATGTTGCAGTCCTATGAATGTCCTCCTTTAGAGGAGCTACTTAGTAACTGTGTTTCTGTTTTCAGTTTGCCATCCATTCCCTGTTGCAAAATTACTAGCTTATTACTTGTTTATGCAGCATAGGCAATTTATTCTTCAATGGCAGAATGCACTTTATTTGTAGATGAAACAATGAAATATAAACTTGTTTGCTAGCAGTGACCTCTTTATTAGTTACAGGTCCCTTTAATGTGGAATTATTTAGATGGCTTACTTCTGCAGAGATTTTGCATATTTACTGATATTGGTGGATTGTAATGGCAGAAGTTTGAGTGGTCTTTTATGGTGGAAATTTTCTGAAATGGGTAGTTTTGCCATTATTGGTTCATACATTTTGTTTCATTGCTTACTAGAAGATTGTGCCAAACTACAAATTTAAAACACATTCTAACAAGTGGTGCTGTATTATACAAGGAATATAATTTAATACAATCAGGTTAATACAATCAGGAAGGTGAATCAAAGAATGCATACATGTATGCTTGCTCACAGGATGCAGGAGATCAAAATAGGGGAAGAAACCAGTCACCAATGGAGTCCCCCAGGGTTCAGTGCTTTTCTGTTTGGCATATACATCTCAAAAGTAAAAGGAAATACCAAAGGGCTTTGGCCAATTAAATTTGAGATGAGTGTGTCATCCAGGAATGAAGAGGTCAGTGTCTCCCTCTACTCCCTGCTCATTAGGCCTGTCAGCAGGTCCAAAGGCTCATTTGCCATGTAACTCAGTAGACACCTTCAACAACTGGGTAGGCTGCAAGTGTACCTGACATGTATGACCCTAGGCATGAAACAACTGTCTGATATGGAAAGAGCCCAAAACCTCCAAGTGTTCCTGGTCACATCTTGGCTACTTACAGGCAATCCCTGCCTGACTGACAATGCCATGTCTGTCCAGCTGTGTTACAAATTCCACAGCTAGGAAACCCCAATCTGTATGCACCACATGCCATGGATACCTTAACCACATTACTGCATTCGACAGAACATGCTTGGGGACAGGTCCATAACCCAGACACTGGCCACGTTATGCGATATATGTTGCATACATGTCAAAGCACCTCATTGGCCATCTTCAAGAGAAACTCAGATGAGTGGATGGTGAATATAACTGTCACCTTGGGGATCATTCAAGTGGCAGTTGTTGATAGATGACATGCTGAAAAATGTCAGGTGCCATGATACCAGTGTACTTACATGCCCTACTCTTCTCATATCTCCATGAACTTTAGCCTGGTACACACCCAGGGACACCTTCACCAATGGATCTCAGTACTGACAAATGTGTCTGTGTGCATTACTGAATATAACAGTGTTTGTGAGTTTGTAAACTTGTAGCTGAAAATACTTTGAGGACATTCTCACCCACTACACTCCCCATTGTTATACTTAGAAAGGGCTGCTGCTGTACTGCACTGTAAAGGTACCTTGTGACACCCTTCACCCTATGGGCCACCTTGAGCTTGCATTACCAGCATAACACTGTTCCACCAATGAGTAGACAGGTGTGGTTTACCTTCTGAGTCCTGCCATATGTGAGTATGTGTGTGCTTGTGTGTTTGTGTGTTTGTATGTGTTTGCAAGTGTGTGTGTGAATGTGCATATTTGTAGGAGACAGCATTCTAAGGCCCCAATCTCTAAATACACTGCACATTGCCATACATTACAAGGGATGGTGATGTTGCTCACCTTAGGAGAGCCATGAAACAATCTTCACCCCACTAGCTCTGGGGCATGTGCGATAAATGCATATCAGTGTAATAGCAGTAATCAAATAGGCAGGCAAAGGTTTGAACCTCATTCCTGGTAAATGTGTGATTATGGGTTTGTCATAGCATTATCATGGGTATGAGTGAGTACTATATCCAATGTGGGTGGGGTACTGGGTGTAATATTTTTACACCATGGTACCCCCAGTACATGTCCCAAGGTCCACTGTAAGAAGACCACTGTCACCATCGACCATACAGGTAACTGATGACACTCTTTAGCCCAATAAGGCATGTGCTGTGTGCCAAAACTCTGTAACAGTATGGACTGAATGACAAGATAGGCATGGCTGCTAACTGTAGGTGAAACAAATGTGAGTATGGCTGTATCTGTGGTGTCATTGTGTATATTTCTGTAGCTGATAGTATTTCCTGGTCATTCTCAATCAGGACATCTCCCATTGCCATACTGTGCAAGGCCAATGGATGTTGTTCACCTTAGAGGAACTGTGGATCACACTTCACCCTACTTTCTCAGTGGCGTGTGCAATAATTGCAGAGCACTTGAATAGTAAGACCTAGGTAAGTAGCGGTTCTAATCTCAGGCGTGCCAAGTGTGCATGTTTGTGGTGTGTGATCAGTATTCTGACTGTGTGTGTTTGAGTGACCAATACACCCATAGTTTACAGTTTCACACCATTGTACTCCTAGCACATGTGCTGTCTTACACCCACATGGCTGATGCCTAGCTCCCACCACATGCTGTGGCACAGACATCCCACAGTCAATGATTGCCACCATCTCACCCAGCCATCTATCTATGACCTCAGCATAATAATGGTGGGCATCTGCAAGATCAAGGATATTGTCACACATAGCATGAAGAGTTGCATTTGTGACCCTGAGAATATGCCCAGTGTTAGATTTGACATGTGCCTGTGCCTCCATGACAGTCCAAAACATGTGTCTGGTGACATCTGCTGTAGCACTTGTGGCAGGGCCATGATGGGCAGCTGTCCACCTATGAGCACCTCTGTCCATCCACGTGTGGAATCCGCCTCCTCTCTGGCTATGGAAGGTGTATACACACTATATAGTTCTCTTAGATTTACACGACAAACGTGTATCAGACTCATATTCACAGGCAGCTTATGGACATGTACAATATCCCTGTAGATGATCTAGCAGTTGCACAGTCAGTAGTGTTTGACAGACGCTCCCGTGTTTGTCATATGTGAGCTGTCATTTCCTGGGGTGAGTTAGGGTCCTGAGCTGTGTTCCATGTCACAGCAGAGAGCGGCAGATGCTATGGCTATAGATGCTGTTTAGCAGGACATCACTACAGTAAGTCTTGCTCAGACATAAATCTTTCAAAATCCTATTTCCCATTATTAAAAAACACATACTACATTCACTTATATGCTGACTTGTTTCACATACCTTTTTATTATTTCACACTGCACTGGGTTGTATCAAAAGGTTGCTCCACATATTTTTGTTTCTCAACGTGGAGTACTGGTAGACAGATGTTTGGAATAGGTGTCTGCATGCCCTTTGTAGGTAATGTTCTTGAGCAGGCGATGGCCTGTGCACCAATTGGTGTTCCGCACTTAATTCATGCAGAGCATCTGGGTAGTTCTTCCAATAGCCAGTGTCATGGCAACACATTCCTATAATTGATTACTTAATGTGGGTGTTGTCCCTTTCCCTTGGCTGAGAGGAACACATCCTGGAGGTATATAGCTACTGAGTGTTGCACACAACAAGTGGGACTAACTCTTACAACAAGACTTGTGGAGACAGACCAACTAAATGGTGGAGAAGGTTACAGATTTAGGGACCGAATGTGAGTATTGCTGTTATGTGGTGTGAATACTGCTCGTTTTACGGGCTTTGTGTGTACGTGCTACGTCTGCATGGATGTCAGTCTGACAAAGTTATATGTCTGCATAGCTCTGAACTGTAGGCCTAGCCACATAATGGCCAGAGGTTTGCCTGTTATGTTTTGCATGTTACCCAGACAGGTGTTGTTCTTGACAAATCAGTGGCATACTCTGGTCATTGCTGCCAGTAAATGGCAGCATCCATTTGTGTTTCTGACTTCATATCCCTCAGAATAGAGATGTTGCAACCAACCCGGTAACACCAGCAACTTTCTCAGTGTATAACAGCAATATTTCAAATATGACCCTGTGTTTGGACTTCTGTCCTCCACTTATTTGACAGGCTTTGTCCAGTTGTCTTGCAGTAGAAGGTTGATAGGTATGGTCTATCACTATTTAGTGCTGACATTCCTGCTGTCATCCCAGTGATGTTGTGGAATAAGACACATTAAGTGCAGTAGGTGCCATACACATGAGTGCAAAGGCTGGACAGCATGTAGAACCCTGTACAGTCAAGAGGTGGGTCTGTGGAATAGTAGGACATGCCTCAGAATCAGTCTGTTAGAACATGTGAGACATACTAGTTATTACATGGACAAATGTTCTATAGCTGTTACTTTTCATATATTTCACCATGGTGACTGTAGTGGGTTACAATGTACTTTTCTGGAAAAGGTCTGTTTCCCAGTTTGATCAAACACTTATAACAGAACCATCATTATGTGAAGAATCAATTTACATTGTATCATTTGATACTGTATCCCCTAGGGGGTTAACTGAGGAGTGTAAATGGAAGCTGTTTAAGAACATACATAATGAAGTGTCAATTGCTTTCTGTATTTAAGGCAAATATGTTTTGTAATGTTGTAATACTTGACGGCAAAAAACATTAAAACATCTGTGTGTATTTATGGCTGGTTTTCTGTTGTTTTACTATCTTCAGTCATTTTAGTTATATTGCTAAGAAATCAGTGTATGTCTGGCCATTGTGTATAGCTGATCCTGAATTTGTAGCACTGTACTGTGTACTTATTAGTTGTACTGTGTGTGTGTGGGGGAGGCAGCACATGTCAATGTCACGGGTCCCTTTGTATTATTGCCAATGTGTTTGTATGTCCATAGACTGGTCCCCCAACTTCATCTGGCATGTTCCAGAATTGTACTAAGGTGCTCTTGGCTCTGATAGTGCTGCAAGTTATTGACAACTAAATCATTTCTGATTCCACAGTCTTCCTTCCCTATGATAAACCGACTGCACTGCATGCTATGGTTGAAAACATCATAAAATAGCACAGCTCAGGTGGCTTAGTAGTAATATGCATTGACTGTTGTGTATAGGTTCCTGTGTTCAAAATCTGCAAAGGCTGTATATTTTGTTGCATGCCAGGTGTATATTATTTTCTTTACGTAACATGCCTATATGTGCTGCAATGACAGTAGCAAGGGTGTGAGTCTACTGTATGGGGAAAATGTGTATACATGGGTGGTTGCACATGTGATATGCACTCACACATCCATCGTACACCAGCTACACTACCATGGAGACAAATATAATATACCAGACAATTATCTATTAAAATAGTACTAATTAGTTACCTTTCCTGTAACTAGTCTAGTCCAGATACAGATTTGCTGTATTCAGGACTGTATGTTAGCTTCTGAGTGTTCCCAAGTCTTCTCCTCAATGTGTCACTTAGATACGCTAGTTCTCTCCTCTCCTGCGCTTTCAATAGCTTATTACTTTAGCACTTTACCAGATGTCTTGCAGCAAGTATTTTAGCACACAAAATTGCTAATAGCACTAAGTGTTCTATGAGGAAACAGCTCCAGTAATTATTATTAATGGCCACCCCTCCAGGTATGTCTACAGGTCAGTTCCCTGTACTTTCACATATTAACCTGCTAAACTTGGCCATCCTGAGTAAGTGTAGCAACTGCCTCATGTACACTGACAACCCTCACCTCTTACCTCTCTACACTCAAACTTGCAAGAAATGCAGTTATATATCAAAGTTGGAAGCCACACACTCTCCAGCCAAAACAAGAATAGTTGGTCAAGAGGAGACAGTAAACACTTGCACCACACTACATGGAACACATAGCACTCCAGAACACACACCAGCACTGCATTCATATAAAAACACAAACCACACACCCACCTTTGCAGAGGCTCTCAATAAAAAGCTGCACAAACAGCAGAGAGCTCCAAGGCAGACATGCACTCCACCATCATCACACAACCCTAATCACAAGACATATATGTCCCCTAAACAGTGTGCCAGTCAACCAAAGGGCCTAAGGCAAAACAGCATGGCCAAAACATTAGGCATAGTTGACTTGATAGTGAGGAACAGTGATGTCCCACTCACTAGGTTGAAAAGTGAGAAAGCGACAGTCCAGCTGCCTGTCAGATGCCAGGATCTGCCACATAACACATGCACTGAGGTCCCTCAACAACAGGTACACATATGACTCTGTCATTGTACATGTGGGTGTGAATGACCTGAGATGAAACTCCCTGGAATGTATGGAAACAGACATAGAGGAGCTCTCCGACTATGTACCTCAGACGGGTATGACCTTAGCCCTGAGCAGGATACTACCATCACCCAGAATGATACCACAGTACAATCTGAAAATGATTGATTTGAACAATTGGCTACATTTCTGGTATCATTTTAAGGGGATCCACTATCTGTGTGCCTGGGATGACATGTTTAACAAACCATGATCTTTTGCCAGAGATGGCCTGCATCTGTCACCCCTGGGCTTCAAGATACTGGCCAAGGCTCTTACTACCCCTATAGTGGCTTTTTAGGCACTGTTCCAAAGACCACATTAACACTGTAACAGCTACAAACAAATGTAATCTGAGGATCATGCAGCTCAACACTAGAGATCTACATTTAAAAATGCACTCACTCAACGCAATCCTTAAAGTGCAGAACACTGACATTTGTGCTGTAACAGAGAACTGGTTCAAGGCAGCAGGAAGCACACCTGCACTACCAGGCTATCACTCATTTCACACCTGTTTGGCCCAGAACTTAGACCGAAGCTGCAGAGGTGGTGATGTTTCAATATTCATAATGGATGCACACACCTACAGACTGTTAGCACAACATAATGCAGCTGAGATACTTCAGGTGCAGCTAACATTTGGTAAGACAGCAATACAGGTCATAGGCTGCTGTGGGTCCACAAACATGGACCAAGACTCACACTCCCCATTCCTAAGCACCCTGGGGAATATTAGTTTCCAACCCAACACTCTCATACTGGCCGACATTAACTACCCCACCATTAAGTGGAAAAACTACTCATGTACCAATACACTGGGCAAAACCTTGCTGGAATTCATTAATTTCAATGTCCTGGACATGCTCGTTTTTATTCCCACTAGCAGTAGCAATATCCTCGACCCTGTCATTAATAACATCAACAAACATTGCTCTACACCAATAGTGAACTCCTCCCTGGTTAGATACTAAAAGAAACTAATCACCTTGGAAATCCACACCCCTTCCACCACCCACAAAGGTAACCACCATGAAATCTTCTCCAAAGCTAACTTTGGGCAACCACAAACAGAGGTGGCTAACTGCATGGCACCCATGCAAAACCGCAGAATCTTACACCAGTGCACTGTATGAACACATACACAAATGTATAGATCTCGTCTTATGCAATACAACCAAGATGCTCTCCTCAGAAAAAAAGGAAGCCTATCTGGTGGTCCCCTGCCATAAACAAACTCTACAACAGAAGGAGGAAATTGATGTAGAATAAGGTGAAGTCTCAAGACTGGAAATACTCCCTTATCAGCCTCAACCAAAGGTTGAGATCTCTTATCAAATCCTGTAAAGGTAGCTATGAAAACGTGATTGTAGCAGATAGTGAAGACAACAACAAGGCCTTCACTAGTAATGTATAGCATCTCCACAGCACAGTAGCATAACCCTCGGATTATGTATGCTTTGTATCTGTTAAGGTGGTTCTTTCTTTTGGCTTCCATACAATAACTAAAATGCACTAAGGTGATATTTCTGTCAATATATGCTAGCAGGAACAGTGTTACTACAACAACCTTCTCAGCTGATCTGCTCACATCACTTTGATATGTCTCTATTGTCATGCCTTTGTCCCCCCACTTTGCCTGGCTTATTCCAGATTCATTGCACTAAAGGGTTGTGAGCATACCTCTCCACTGCCAGGCTGTTTGAAGACTGTCCAGGTGTCTGGCCTATACTTTGATTCTGTTACACAGTTTATTTACATTTCTCTGGGTAACACTGTTATGATGCAAGGATTTATGTCAGTGGAGACTGACAAACATGTCAATTCCCATGCTAATATCATTCAGACAGTTCTGCTAATACAGTCCCTGTTGCTGTACAACTGTTCAATTATGACAGCAATATTCTGATTCTGTCCATATATGTGGCCCATTTCCCATCCTTTGTACAGCCTTTGTTCATTAGTCTTGCAATAAGAGGTTGATATGTATGATTCTGAGGTATGTCTGCACTGCATGTTATATGACTACATATATATATATATATATATATATATATATATATATATGTGTGTGTGTGTGTGTGTGTGTGTGTGTGTGTGTATGTATATATATATATATATATATATATATATATATATATATATATATATATATATATATATATATATATATATATATATATATATATATATATATATATATATATATATATATATATATATATATATAGATAGATAGATATATACATACATATATGTGATATATGTGCATGGTTTAGATACTAGTCTATTGGCCCTAGGGCTATATAAGCCTAGCCATCAAGATTCCCTGGCTTTCACCACCCAAGACAGATAATATCCTGTGCCCCTGTCGAGCAGACACACAGAAGTGAATCACGGAGTGGGTTTCCTATTTGCCATCCAAATGTCAATATTTATCTTAAAGAGGGCTAATGAGGACCTCTGTTTCACATAAATGGGTAGTTTTCTCCAGAGTATGGGAAGTATTATGGACAGTAATCTATCCCTCCAGCATGTTCTGTCTATTGTGGTGACAAGGTTTAGCTCCCTGGAGCATATGTTTTGGAGGGACTGGGATTTCTTTATGTCTAGCATCTCCAACAGCTCTAGGTTTGACATGGCTTTGTATATTAGGCAGAGATTGGCTCTGAGTAGGCGATATACAATACATTAAAACTGGTGTATTTTGAGACAGTTCGCAGAGGGCATCTGTTTGAGGCCAGTGATCCTCTTTGTGAGATAATTCTGTGGTCTTTCCAGTTGTTGTAGATGTCTTGTGAGGTACATACCAAGCAGGCAGTTGCACTGTATAACAGGTCTAATGAGGGATGAGTAGAGAGGAACAATGATCTCCTTTTGATGATTCTGATCTTCTGATGAGACACCTGTTGTGATGTCATGTGCCACATAGAAGGATTTCCTGAGTACTGTGACAATGTGGTTATCAAAGGAGAGACTACTATCCACCTGTGTACTTAGGTCTCTTATCACACTTTCAGTGTTAAGTGTACTAGCAGCTATGTGGTAGTTCATGGGCACAGAGTTTTACCCAAAGGGGACAATGCATTATTTGGCGTTGTTTTGAGGTCATGGCTTTGACATCAGGCATTTGTCTCAGTGGGGCCCTTTTGTAGACTGTCCACATCTGTATGGGATTCAATAATGGCTTCCAGTTTGCAGTTGTCTGTGAACTTTGTTAGCCATAGACCCTCTGTGTTAGCATGATCTTCAGAGAAGAAGATGCCAAACAGGAGAGGACCAGGACTGAACCCTGTTGTACTCCACATGTCACCGGTCTGGAGTCAGATTTGGAGTCTGGTACTTTCGCAATGTGGGTTCTGTCTGTAAGCCAGTTGGCAACCCATCTCGTGACATAGGTATTTATGCCTAGTTTAGTGAGTTTATCTGTAATTTCAGAGTGGGGGATGCTGTCGAAGGCCTTGGCAAGGCATAGTAGGCTGTGTGAACCACCTTGGCCTTGTCCTTGGCTCTGGTGACTGCTTCAAAGAAGTCAATCAGGTTTAGGTGACATGATGTACCTTTCACAAACCCAAACTGGGTGGGGTCCACAGTTTGGAGTTACCTATGTCATTGTTTATAAGTTCCATGATGATACGCTCCATGACCTTGCAGATCAGGCTTCCCAGGCTGATGAGGCAGTGGTGCCCAGAGTCTGTGGTGGCTCCCGCCTTGTGGAGTGGGATAACTGTCGGTGTGTGCCATTCAGTAGGCACAAAGCCTGAAATGTGGCTATGATTGAACATGGTACCTAGGTGAGGTGCCAGTTCATTCTGTAGTTTGTGCTGAACACAGCCTGGGATGTTGTATGGTCCCATGGATGCTGTATTCTTGGCTTTGGAGAGTGTGATTTTTACCTGTGTGGCTGTGATTACAGGGGCTTTACATTCATCCAGAATTGAGATGGGCCCTTTAGTAGGTGAGAGGAGGTAAAGGTATCACTGAACTTATCTGTCAGGATGTTGGCAATATCAGTTGGTTCTGTATATTTAGTGCCATTGTGCTGTAACTCAGAGCAGATCTGAGTGTTGCCATTAAGATTCTTGACATAGCTATAGAATGCTTAGTGATTGTCTTTAGAATCAGTTACAATTTTGTTTTTGCAACTAGCTTTGGAGGATTTTATGAGGGATCTCAGCTTCTTACTGAGGCTGATAAGGGAGTTCTTACAATCATGGGAGTTTACTCCTTTTTTGCAACAGTTTCTTAGGTTCATAGGTTCATAGGTAGGTACTAGGCTATCGGCCCTAGAAAATTATTTTCCTGTGCCCCTGTCAAGCAGAGCCACAGAAGTGATATGTACATACTGCCCACACCCCCCATTAAGGAAACCACTGTAAAGAACTTCTTCAAAGCCAACTTCATGCTTCTTAAGACAGAAGTGGCTGACTTCATGACACTCATGCAGATGGAAAATAGAAGTACGACTGCTGAATATTACACAGCATCCCTGGGACCATACAACATCCCAGGCTGTGTTCAGCACAAACTACAGAATGAACTGGCACCTTCTATTGTACAGTTCTTTATGGCAGGGGGCCACTAGATTGGCTTCCTTTATAGGGAGGAGAGCATCTTGGTAGTATTTGGGATATGTGGGAAGAAATAACCAAGGAATTGTTATGGCTAGGCTTGTATAGGCCCTAGGGCTGATAGCCTAGTACCAACCTATGAGCACAATCCATGCACTTGTATACGTGCTCATACTGTGCAATGGTGTAATATTCAGCAGTCGTACTTCTATTTTCCATCTGCATGGGTGTCATGAAGTCAGCCACTTCTGTCTTAAGAAGCATGAAGTTGGCTTTGAAGAAGTTCTTTACAGTGATTTCCTTAATGGGGGGTGTGGGCAGTATGTACATATATATGTGTGTGTGTGTGTGTGTGTGTGTGTGTGTGTGTGTGTGTGTGTGTGTGTGTGTGTGTGTGTGTGTGTATTTCCCATCATTTATCTATATATATATATATATATATATATATATATATATATATATATATATATATATATAGATGTTCATAGTTGTGTACTAGGCTAATGGCCCTGGAGCCTTTCCAAGCCTAGCCCATAAGATTACCCTGGCATCATGTCACACAACCATAGTTCCTAGTGCATCTGTCGAGTAAAGCCACTGGTGTGATCCCCGTGGTGAATTTTCTTTTCCCATCCACTCATCAAGGTTTCACTTTAAGAGGGACAGTGAAGTGGTCTGCTTGACATGCATGGGAAGTCTATTCTATAGCATGGGTGGTCTCAGAGTTATTAACCTGTCCCTACAGCATATTCTGTTGATTGTGGTACTAAAGTTGAGGTGTCTGGAGTGTTTGGTGTGGAGGGATTGAGATTTTTTTTATGTAGCATTTCTAACAGAGCTGGGTCACACATGGCTTTGTAAGTCAAGCAGAGATCGCCTCTAAGTAGGCAATATGAGACAGAGAATCGTTGGAGTGTTTTGAGTCTGTCCATATAGTTTATATTCCATACGTTTGCGGCCTCTGCAGTTGTAGCAGGTGTCCATTGAGGTACATGCCAAATGGGGCATTGTAAATGATGATTGGCCTAATAAGGGAAGGGTAGGGGGAGACAATGACCCCCTACTTCCTGGATGAAAACCATTAGTAATCAGATGTTCCACATAGAAGGACTGTCTGCCCACAGTGGCAATGTGGTGGTCAAAAGAGAGGTTGGTGTCAACCTGTGTTCACAGATCTCTTATAATGCCTTCTGTGTTCAGTGGACTACCATCGATGTGGTGATTTATGGGAACTGAGTTGTACCCAAAGGGGATGCTGACACATATTTGGCCATTGAGCTTCAGGCCATGCTTCTGACAGCATACGTTGGTCTCAGTTTGGCCTTTCTGCTGGATGTCAACATCACTTGGGTAGTTAATAATAGCTCCCAACATGCAATCATCGGCGAACTTTGTCAACCAGATTACCCTTGTGATGGCCTGCACTTCAGAGAAGTAGACAGCAAACAGGGGAGGACCTGGTACAAACACTGTGGGACCCCACTCGTGACTGGTCACCAGTCTGACAAGGAGTCAGCTACCTTCACACTGTGCGTCTATCTGTGAGCCAGTTTGCAACCCACCTAGTGATATAGGGGTTGATGCAGACCTTAGTGGGTTTTCTATGATTCCAGAGTAAGGAATGGTATCAAAGGCCTTGGCCAGATCAAGGTAGGCTGTATGACCACCTTGACATCATTCACAGCTCTGGTGACTGACTCAAAGAAGTTGACCAGATTGAGCAGGCATGATCTACCCTCCACAAAACCAAACTGTGTGGGATCCAGACTTTGGAGATCCCCTATATCCTTGATTAGTACGTCCATGATGATGTGTTCCATAGCTTTGCATATCAGACTTGTCAGGCTAATGTAGTGATAGTTCCCAGTGTCTGTAGTTGCTCCTACTTTGTGGAGAGGGATGATTGCAGCAGTGTGCCATTTATTAGGGAGAAAGCCTGAGGTGAGGCGGTGATTGAACAGGGCACACAGATGTGGTGCCAGGTCATTCTGTAGTTCATGTACAACATAGCCAGCGATATTCTCCCTGGGGCTCCAATATCCTAGGCCTGGTCATTACCAACATGGGAAATTGATGCTCCACACCTATGGTTACCCCCTCGTTAATTAGGTCTGACCATAAGCTAATCACCCTTAACATCCACATCCCACCCCCACCCCCCCCCCAGTAAGGAAACCTCCATAAAAAACTTCTCCAAAGCCAACTTCATGCTACTCAAGTCAGAAGTGACAAACTTCATGACACCCATGCAGACATAAATTGAAAGTTCATCAGCTGAATCCTACACTAAGTCACTGTACGAGCACATCCACTCATGCATGAATCGTGCCATCCCAAATAGAACCAAGATGCTCTCATCCAAAAAAAGGAAGCCAATCTGGTGGTCCCCTGCCATAAACAAACTTTACAACAAAAGGAAGAAGCTGTTGCAGAAAAGAAGAAAATCCCAGGATGCAAAAAACTCCCTTACCAGCCTCAGTAAGAAACTGAGATCCCTCATAAAATCCTCCAAAGCTAGTTATGAAAATAAAATTGCCAAAGATTCCAAAGACAACCACAAGGCATTCTATATCTATGTCAATAATCTAAATGGCAATGCTCAGATCTGCTCTGAGCTAAAACAGAATGGCATTAAATATACTGATCCCAAGGATATTGCCAATATCCTGACAGATTAATTCAGTGCCAACTTAACCCCCCTCTCACCCCCTAAATGGCCCATCTCAATACCAGAAGATTGCCAAATTCTGGTAATAATGACTACACAGGTAAAAAACTCACTCTCCAAAGCTAAGAATACAGCATCCATGGGAGCAGATGACATCCCGGGCTGTGTACTACATGAACTACAATATGAACTGGCACCTCACCTATGTGTCATGTTTAATCATAGCCTCACCTCAGGTTTCATGCCCACTGAGTGGCACAGAGCTACAGTTATCCCACTCCACAAGGGGGGATCCAACTTGGATCCCAGAAACTACCATCCCATCAGTCTGACGAGCCTTATCTGCAAGGCCATGGAGCATATTATCATGGAACTTATAAACAAAGACATCGGCAACCTTCAAACACTGGACCCCACTCAGTTTGGGTTCGTGAAGGGCCGATCTGGTCTCCTGAACCTGATTGACTTCTTCAAATCAGTCTCCAGAGCCATGGACAAGAGTAAGGTGGTCCACACAGCCTATCTAGACCTTGCCAAGGCCTTTGACACCATCCCCCACTCTGGAATCATAGATAAACTTACTAAGCTGGGCATTAATCCCTATGTCACCCAATGGGTTGCTAACTGGCTTACTGATAGAACCCACACTGTAAAAGTAGCCAACTCCAAATCCAGCTCCAGACAAGTGACAAGTGGAGTACCACAGGGTTCAGTCCTGGGACCGCTCTTGTTTGGCATCTACTTCTCTGAAGTACAGGCCAACACTAAGGGACTCTGGCTAACAAAGTTCGCAGATGACTGCAAACTGGGAGCCATTATTGAATCCCCAAATGATGTGGATATTCAACAAAAGGGCCTTACAGAAACAGATGCCTGGTGCCAGAGCCATGGGCTCAAGCTTAATGCCAAAAAATGTATAGTTATCACCTTTGGGAAAAAACATGTACCCGTGAATTACCATATAGGTGGCAGTACACTAAACACCGAAAGTGTGATAAGAGACTTAGGGACACAGGTGGACAGTGGTCTCACCTTCGATAACCACATCACCACAACAGTCAGGAAATCCTTCTGTGTAACACACCTCATCACTAAGGGCATTTCATCCAGAAAAAAGGAGGTCATTGTCCCACTGTACTCATCCCTCATTAGACCCCTTATAGAATACAATGCCCCGTTTGGTATGTACCTCTCAAGACATCTGCAACAACTGGAAAGGCCACAGAAATACCTCACTAAAGGAATCACAGGCCTAAAGCAGATGCCCTATGCTGACCGCCTTAAAAAACTCCAGCTATACTCTGTTGCATATCGTCTACTCAGAGGCGATCTCTGCTTAACATACAAGGCCATGTCAAACCCAGTGCTGTTGGACATGCTACACTTAAAGAAATCCCAGTCCCTCAGAGCCACACACTCCAGGGATCTAAACCTTGTCATCACAATAAACAAAACATGCTGGAGGGATAGATTCCTGACCCAGAGACTCCCCAGACTCTGGAATAGATTGCCCATACATGTCAAGCAGAGTGCCTCTTTGGCCCTCTTCAAAAGGAACCTTGACAATTGGATGGGAGAAAGGAAATTCACCCCGGGGATCACGTCAGTTGCCCTGCTAGACAGGGGTCCAGGGAAGTAAATAGTGTGAGAAGAAATAGCCAGGGAATTGTTATGGCTAGGCTTGTACAGGCCCTAGGGCTGATAGCCTAGTACCAACCTATGAACCTATGACAGTAGTCTCTCCTTTGATAATCACATTGCCACAGTAGTCAGAAAATCCTCATCAGGAAAAAGGTTTCTCATCCAGGAAAAAAGAGGTCATTGTTCCCCTCTACTCGTCACTCATTAGACCCATTATAGGGTACAACGCCCCTTTTGGTATGTACCTCACAAGACATCTACAACAATTGGAAAGGCTGCAGAAATACCTCACAAAGAGGATTACCAGCCTCAAACAGATGCCCTAAACAGACCTTCTCAAAAAACTCCAGCTTTACTCCGTCACATATCGCCTACTCAGAGGCGATCTCTGCCTAACATACAAAGCTATGTCAAACCCAGAGCTGTTGGACATGCTCCACTTAAAGAAATCCCAATCCCTCCAGGCTACATGCTCTAGGGACCTAAACCTTGTCACCACAATAAACAGAACATGCTGGAGGGATAGATTCCTGTCCCAGAGACTTCCCATACAATGGAACAAACTACCTATCTATATCAAACAAAGCTCCTCATTAGCACTCTTCAAGAAAAATCTTGCTGATTGGATGGGAGATAGGAAATTCACCCCGGGGATCACTTCTGTGACTCTGCTTGACAGGGGCACAGGAAAATAATTTTCTTGGGTGATGAAAGCCAGGGTACCGTTTGGCTAGGCTTATATAGTCCCTAGGGCCAATAACCTAGTACCTACCTATGAACCTATGAACCTATTCTCAGGTCCCATAGAAGATGTATTCCTGGTCATGGACAGTGCTATTTTAACCTGTGCAGCAGTAATACTCTATGTCTGGCAATCAACAGGTATTGTGGTTGGTCCTTTCGGGGGGTGAGAGGGGTCAGGTTGGCACTGAATCTGTGAGCCAGTATATTGGCAATATCTGTTGGCTCAGTATCGAAGGTCCTATTGTGCAGTAGCTCAGAGCACATCTGGGTATTAGCATGGAGATTATTCATATAACTATTGATGGCCTTGTGTTTGTCTTTCCTATCTGCTGCAATTCTGTTTTCATAGCTAGTATTAGAGGATTTGATGAGTCATCTCATCCTTTTGTTGAGACTGATAAAGGATTTGTTCCAGTCTTGGGATATCACCTTTTTCTGCATCAGTTTATTTATTCCGTTGTCGAGTTTGTGTATGGCAGGGGACCACCACATTGGCTTCCTGTTTTGGAGGACAGCATCTTGATTCTATTGGTCATGGCAAGATCCATCCATATGTGTATGTATTCATACAGTGCATTGGTGTATGATCTGGTGGTCATGCAACTATTCTCCATTTGCATGGGTGCTGGGAACTTAGCCACCTCTGTTTTAAGGAGCCCAAGGTTAGCTTTGGAGGTGTTTGTCATGGTGGTTACCTTTGCAGTTGGGGGGTGGGAGGGATGTTGATTCCCAAGGTGATTAGTTTGTAGTTGGATCCACACCTCAGTATTTTGATGTGTGGACCCAACAAGGTCATGTATGTCACCACATACATCAGGGAGAGTTGCATCCACCACCCTGAGTATTTGTGTGTTGTGGTGTTCACTATGTGCTTGTGCATCCATGACAGCCTGGAACATGCATCTGATAACTCCTTCTGTAGCACTTGCAACAATGGCCCATACAAGCAGTGTTCCTCCTGCAAGCACCCCTGTCCATTTGCCTGTGTGAGACCTTGCCTGCACTTTGGCTATGACCAGTATCTACTCTCACACCTGCTATAGTCACCACACTAGCCTGTCCAATGCCACCACCTGCCAACTGTCCATCATCTGTGGCCACTGGTGACGGGGTATGTGTGGGCATTGTCACTGTGTGCAGTGATGATGTGCACAAGGACAAGTGTGGGATGCCAACTAATGGCACAGATTCAGCCCCTGAAAACCCCACCTGTACCTCAGTATTCCTATCATCATTGGCAGAGTCTGCAGAGATATTGACATTGTTTCAAAAAGTGAGGACCCAGACCCCATCACCACCGGTGAGTGGAAGACAACATATGTACATTAATACCTGCACTTTGATGTTGGCTGGTACATACACACACATGCACGCACACACACACACACACACACACACACACACACACACACACACACACTTACAGGTGAGGTGGCACAAATCTGTTACACAGACCACACATTACCCGCAATGTGACATGCATGACACATGGCTGTCAATATCATGCATTGCAGTCAGTTGTACAACATGTAACTGACAATTTAGAGCTCTGGGATACATGAATAGTGTTAGTATGTGATGGCCGTTTTCCAGCACAGACTGCAGCCATGTGCACATAATTGCTGTCCACCTGTATAGCACAGTGGCAAGTACTAAAGAACATACCTCACAACTGTACATATCCTCACAGGATGTATAGCAGTCTAGCTCATATGTCTGCTCTATTTCTCATAACCCCTGTGTTTCTCTGTGACATATGTGGGATGATCTGGGGAGTGACATCACTAATTAATGACATACATGTGAGTGTCAGATCTGCAAAGAAGCAGTGACTGTATGGTCACACAATCCCTGTTACACCACCGGCCTTGTAAGCGTACAGTGGATATGATAAATGTACACAACCCTGTTAACATGCCATGTTCTTGTAATACAGAAGATGAGGCCACAATAATGCATTCAAATATGTCACCCACCTTCCATGTGACATATGACCTGTGCAATCCAATCAATAAACAAACACATGTGATACATGTAAAATATGATGACTGCAATATGTACAATATGTTGATTGCATACGTGTGCACACTGTTAAAATGATAAGTTGTTGAAGCACTTTGTAATTGGCTTACAGCATTAACTCTTCTTGTGAATGTGTCTATCAGCATGGCATATCCTGACTTGGCATTATTTGGCCACTCTTCCATGCAAAGGTCACCCAACTCTGTCAGAATGCAAGGGCAGCTCATGTGCACAGCCCTCATCAGGTCACACAGGGTTTTTCTATCTGGTGCAGGTCAAGGTTCTGGCTGGGCAAGCCATACCTGTGTTTGTGTTCAGGTGGAGAAATTCTTAGGTAGCTTTGGATGTATGCTGCACTTCTTTGTCATGTTGAAGGCTGACACACATCCTCATCCTCAGCGATCTTGCAGACACTTTATGGATTTTGGGCAGAAGTGGGTGTTATTAGGAAATGTTCAGAATTCCCACCACCATGACTACAGGCCCTGTTCTGTCTGTGGAACAGCAGCCCTCAGCAGGCTGTTGCCACCAGTGTGATTCACCACGAGGTTGTTGGTGTTCAGGTTATGAGAGGTGTTATTTGTGCACCTCACATACCTGTTGGTATTGTGGCTGTGAAGTCGATCCCTAGTCTCATTACACCATAACACATTTTCACACCTGCCTTTGGGAGACATGATGTGCTGTATTGCAATTTGTATCTACCCCTGGCTGTATTTGGTGTGTGGATATGCTTCCATCTTCTGACCCTACGCCATAGGCCAGAAGTATGCAAAATATGGGAGAGTGTTCTTACAGGTAGTACAGAGCATCAGTACTAGCAAGGGGTTCCTGCAACTTCCTCAGTGTTGCTGTATGCCCCCTTGCAACCTCCCTGGCTAGGTCTTGACATATGCTGTCATCATTTTTGGAGGGACATCAGGTTCTTGTCAACAATACTATTGTTCCATATTCACTCCACCTTTTGACAACTGTTTCCACTGTGTTCCATGGTGTATGCACTGCTGTGGTAATGTTGCTGTACCCCACTCTTGACTGATAACTTTCAAATATGAGATCCCTTTGCTGCTTTGTATGCTGTCTGCAAGCCATGACTGTTGCTGTTGCAGGCAACTGAGCAATTGTCATGGTTATCCCATTTGGACAGCAGACTGTTATTTGTTGTTAGTCAGAGTGCCTTTACTTGATGGCTGTTGTGTACCCAAGCAAACTGTATGCTGTCAGTAAATTACAAGCTGCTGCAATAACATATTCATTGAAGGGTGTGCACACATATGCATGCAGCATATTGTGATGTTTCTATACTGCATGTTTGGTGGCCAACAGATTGATTGTTTGTACAGGGGGATTGTTCATGTCATAGGTCACATTACAGTTTTGAAAAGATGAGTACTGACATATTGTGGTCTCAATTTGTATAGACATCACAAACACCTGGCATCTTAACAGGGGTGTATACACTGTTTATATCCACTATATGACAGTAATGTTTCACATATGTCCCTACCTTAGGCCGTTTGTCTACCCATTATGTTGCTCTCTGTCCAGAAGTCTTGCATTGACAGGCTGTGTGTTATGCCGCAGGGATGATACATTCTCATCAGATAGGCCCTCATGGAGACCACTGTGATACAATGCAGTTGACCCCGACACAGGTGAACATGCATATAAAGCAATATGGCTATGAGTGACAGTTGTGTGCATGGTACACTGCATGGCCTTCACATATCTGGGGTATTGGCAAACCACAACAGTACAATTGCATACTCACCACCTGTAGGCTGCCGTCCCATATGCAGACAGGAGGGACCTAGGTAGTTGTGTAAGGGGAGTATGGTCAGCAGATCCACAAGTGGCTTTGGTACAGGATGGATGCAGCATGTGTGCACATGTACAGTACATCCCCCAATACCACACAATTTGCTGTCCTTCACCATAGGTGTGCACGTCTGTAAATTAGAAAACCCTATCCACAACTGCAATCTGACCTGACACATGTACTTAGATACTCTACAATTACAAGTATGTCTGATACACTAGTCTAGTAATCTACAGTGGGGCCTTACCTGCAAAGTCCTTAGCCATTGTCTGAGTGCCAACAACCTCCAGTATGTAGGGGGTTTGTACTCTGCTGGGATGGGTGCCTCAAGGTACCCATGGAGTTCCCTGTTGGGTGCCAGTGGGGCTGCAAGGCCAGGCCCATGCCTGTGGCTGTGCAGTCCCTGGCCACTGCAGCAGTGCTTTACCAGGCATGGTGTATGAGGTCACTTTCACAATGCCAGACTTGCTCGTATGTACATGCATGTAGGCCAACATCGTTTACCCTCTGGACAAGGTCATCCCACAGGCCAGTCCCCTCCTGCAGATGTTGCTGGCATCCAGCCAAATATTATGGCATGGTTGTGTAGTATGGCTTCTATGATTATATTTGGCTGAGCCGCTGAGAATGTTGACCTTTACTGATGCAACATTGCACCTGAGAGACATAACAAGGGAGACACATCACAGGACCTCATACATTTGGCAAACATATGTACAGAACTTCTACATCTACACTGAATACCAGTAGCCACCACATACAGCCACATCATACCCCTGTAACATATCAGTGCTGTATTTGCGTGCATTGCACTGCTGACCCTGAGGTGTCATATTCCCCCCCATGAGGCCTACTTAATTTCCTACTCCTGTACTCCTCACTCATGTCTGTGTCGAGGGATGACATTGGCCATCTTCCATGTGGATGTGGTGTGGATGGTGCCAAGCCTTGTTGTGACTATGGTGTGTAATGTTGCTGAGTACACATGCCTGAGGTCATGTAGGATGCAGGCAGGGATGTTATCAGGTGCCATGGATACGTACATTTGTTGCCTTTCAGTAGGCAATATGTACCTGCTCACTGGTGATGAGGGGAGGGGTGTGGGTGCTGTGCATATCCAGCTATAGTGCTGCTGAGCCAGAGGGTGATGTTTGCCCTAAACCTATCTGCAGCAGGCTGCCTATAGCTATGTTGTGTGTATATGTGGCCTGATTGGCCACCATTACTGGGTGGGCTGGTATGTAGCCTCAGAGATTGCAGACATATGTGAAGATGGTCTTGTGACTGGCCTTAGTGGATGTTTTCAATTTGTACTCATAGTTAGCCTTACAGTACTCCACCTGTGACCTTATATGCTTGATCAGCAAAGGCTGACTTGATGCCAGGTTGGTGTGTGCTCCTGATTTGGCCTGTACAGCCAATCTAGGGACCAAGTCTGTGGTTTGTTTATTGCTGCTGTCCACCACAAGCATTCAGCCTACCTTGAGGGGGTTGATGTTATCCTGTCGGGTATTGTTGAGGACATACAGCTATGTAGGTTCCTACATAGTATTGTGTTGTCAACCTGGACACAGCTGCTAGTTCCACCATATGGGATGCCCTTCATGTGGGTCTGCCCATTTACCTGGCCTGTGCAGGGGACATTACAGAGGTGTGGGGGCTATACAGTAGGTGGTTTTACCTCACTGGACAGGACATGTGGAGACAGCCCAGCAACATGGGGGACAAAGCCCCAGAGTTTCATACAGCTTGTATGTCATTAACGTTGTTATACACATAGGGGGTTGCTACATTGACAGGGTTTGTCTGGACATGCATTTACTGGGTGACTTGACATCTGACAGTGATATGCCTCTGACATAGCTCTCAACTGGCATGTTGCCCACAGACTGGCCAGATGTTTGCCTATTATACTTGGTCGCTCCTTGACCAACATCTGTTTTTTTGGGGTTGATAGGATCATGTGAGGATTGTACTCAATACATGTTGTCATCCATTGGTGTTCCACACATCATTTCCTTCAGGAATGTGATGTTACAAGAACACGTGTAACAGCAGCTACTGCCTCAATTTGTAACACCAGTATGTGTGATATGTCCCTCTTTTAAGCCCCCTGTCCCATATGTATAGCATGCATTGTCCAGATGTCCTGCACTATGAGGTGCAGAGGTATGGTATATCATTAATTACCAAATGCACACCAGTTAGCATGACAATCATCTGGCAGACTCCTGGCCATGTTATGCAGCGGTAGCCAGGGTTATGCATCCACACCCTGGTAATTCTGTGGAAATCTGCACATATGACAGTATGTCTGCCTGGCCATTGTGAACAGACTACCAAAGTTGTGTAGCAGTGTTGTGTGTTTATGTTTTTTAGGCTGCATAGGGAGAGTAGCAGCTGTGAGTGCCATACATCCCTTACCTATCGAACTCTGCATGTGCATGCTGCTGCAGCTGCTGGTGGTCTATCAGGTCCATATGCTTGTAGGGGCTGACTGTGACATATCACGTAACACCTCCGGATTCCCAGTACACCGTGGATTGGGGCAGTATATGTAGGGGTAATGTGTGAGTGGTAAACAGTATGCGGTTCCTCCCACAGTATTATACTGTTGTGTTCATTTTGCTTACTGGTATGTTGCTGTCACTGTGGTGCACTTGTTTGGGGGTATGCACTTTCACACCAGTGTCTGTGTTCCACTAGTATTACATCCCTGTACTGCCTGTTATATTTGCTACTGCATGTATACAGCCCCAGAGCTGGACCTGGGTAGTGTTATGTCAGTCTGATTGTAGTCTGGATATTGTCTGGTGGCTCAGTGTGTTTTCCCTACTGTAGTGTTATGTCCACATATTCATAGGATGTCCAGTTGTATGGCCAATATCTTTATTCTGTTCCCCATAACTGTTATGTATGCATGACACATCAATGGCATGATGTGGGGACTGAGGTCAGTCACTAATGTGAAGCGATTGAGTCCTGGAATTGTGATATTTCAGTTGATATATGCTAGGACATACACTGTTACTACATGAAAGTTCTCAGCTTATCTACTGACGTATTTTGTACATGTCCCTATTTACATGCCTTTCTCCCCCCACTTTGTCAGGCTTGGTCCACATTCATTGCATTAAGGGGTTCTGAGCATACCTCTCCACAGCCAGATTTTCCACAGAATGTCCAGATGTCTGGTCCATACGTTTGTTCAGTTCTACAATTTATTCCTGTTTGCCTGGTAAATCACAGTGATGATCCAAGGATTTATGTCAGTTAATACATTGACATGACATGTCACTTCCCATCATCATATCATTCAGTGATTGTCTGCTGAAACACACACTGTTGCTGTAACACATATCTTCATTTGTAACAACGATTTTCTAACTATGTCCATATATGTGCCCCCCCCCCTTTTACAGTCTTTGTACAGGTTCCTTGCACTAACAGGTTGGGAGGGGTGGTTCGGAGAAATAACTGCATTGTATGTTTTATACATACATACATTTTATATATATATATATATATATATATATATATATATATATATATATATATATATATATTATTTTCCTTCCATTATATTTAATATAGTATATCTATATTATGACTGTACTTTTACATATGTTTCATCTGACATATATATGTGTGTGTGTGTGTGTGTGTGTGTGTGTGTGTGTGTGTGTGTGTGTGTGTGTGTATGTCTATATACAATGCACAAAGGGTTCCACGATACTTTCCTCCTAATATTGTATGCCTCTATTGCAGGATATGTTTGAAAAAGCAGCAATAAACCTTACAGCACAGCTGGTGTACCGGTATATTTCTCTGTTTAAAATGTTCAGGGTGATCAGTTCAACACTTGGGACTGCTGTTTTCTTTTTTTTTTTATAATGTTAAATAACCTGACTGCAGGATATGTTCATTAAAGCACTGCAACATATCACAAGTCAGATGGTATAGTGGTAAGGTGGCATGATTGTTGAGGGCAGTGTCCTGGGTTTGAAACTTGCCAGAGCTGACTATTTTGTTGCTGGGCAGAACAAGGTCTGACAGATACAAACTGATTAAGACACATTTATGCATATCATACGTATAATGTTATATTTAAGAAATAACCCACAGCTGGGTGTGGGTAAAGCAGGATTTACCCACAGTTGGTGTGGTTTGGTCACGAGGGCAATGCCCTCCTGACCATACAATGCCAGCCGTGGGTAAGTCCAACATTGCCCACACCCAACCATGGGTTATTGCTATTATACGATGACTTTATTTAAGAAAACAATACTTAGCTTTCTGAAATAATGTCATTGTATCATGCTTCCATGCTGCTCTTGCACAGTTTTCCAGTATCCCAGGCCATTTTTGATGTACTGCACATGCATAAGTGATGTGTTCCCACACTTACGCAGTACATCAGTACTGTGCAGAGGTAACGACAAAGATAGGGGGATCTCGATTGCTTTTTTTAACATATCTCAGTATGTTATACGAGGTGATGAGCTCATATAACATAGTGAGATACATTAAAAAGGCAACATAGATCTTCATTTCTCTATTGAGAGGAAGATCTCCATTGCATTTTTTTATGATATCTTGCTACGTTATACGAGTTCTTCAACTCGTTACACATAGAGAGATATGTTCAAAATGCAGCAGAGATCTTCATTTCCCCATTGTTATCTCTGCAGACTGGAAATACACACAGGTAATATACAAATGGAAATAGTCCAGGCATATGGAACTTTTTCAATTTGCATATTCTCGGAGTTACAATGGGCACTCTGTTTGGGCTGGCCAATAAGTGTACTCATTTCTCTATGTTAAGGACCAGTAACTGTATAATATAAAATTAAATATTTACATACACATTTATACCTTTACGTTTACCTTCCATGACATCTCCCTATGTGCTTTCATTACGTGATATTCTTGTGCGACTATACTGTATGGGGCACATGTGTTTATATGGGGGTTTCACAGCTTTTCTACACTGACATCTCACTTTTGGAACTGCTACTCTACTCTGGTTGACAAAAAATGATTGCTACATAATTTACGTTTACGACAATAATTTTAACACTAGTTTCACATGATAAAATAAATTGCTTGTTTTGAGACTCGAACTCTGAATGTAAAGCTGTAAGTCTAATCACTACACTATAATGGCTTGGATAGTTTCCTTATCTATTTTTGTTTAACTCCTATGGGATGTTTAAGCTGTAATGTACACACCCACTTAGCTACACTTAAAAATCCCTTAGGGCATTATATACAAGGCTATATTATTATTATTTTCTGTAGGTTATGGGGGTATATTGTGGTGTTGTGACAACTACTTTGGACTGCATTTGTGACATACTATAATGATTTGGCTTTCAAGATTCTGTGCATGTTTCATGCTGATGCATGACATGTACAGTATGGACTTTATGTATTTTGTGGGGCTGGGGTTGTGCTTGCGTACACTTGGGAGATTTATCCCCTGTTATGTGTGCATTTGCACACATTTCCTGCTTCTGCAGACTGCAGAAGTGCCGTATGGAACTTTAGCAATACAGAGGGTGTGTCACAGTGGCTGTGACACACCCCTAGTATTGCTTTCCTACTGCCATTTTTTTTCAGTGTCCGCTGACACAGAAATGCTCTATTTTGCATTTCAGTGTCCGTGGACACTGAAATACTGGCATAATATTAGAGCTTATCTCTAATATTATGCCATTACGGCTTCAGAAGTGCTGTGCGGCACTTTCTGAGCACAGGGGTCGTATTTAGTGTCTGTGCTCTGCAGGGACATGCCCCCTGTGCTCGCACACAGAACCATGCCTGTTTTAGAGCATAGCAGCATGCCTTCATACATATGCATGGCGTGCTGCCGTGCTGCATGGGAACGATCCCTTCCATGCAGGAATAAGCTATTTCTGCACGGAAGTTTTCTGAATGCCGATGCCAGTCTTTAAATGTCAACATATTGTAAAAATACCTTTCTTGTCCAATTCCAATGAGGAATGGTTTGCAACAAACAAGACTGTCAGTAGAGATCAGCTTGAGAACCTGTCACTACCTGCACATTTGGACTGCTAATATTATCTGAATTAACATGTTCTGACACATGTTTCTGTAAATCTGCATTTGCAACTGTATATTCCTGCAGCTGTATCTGTAATTTCCCTACTTTAATAGGCGGGAGAATGGCATAATGGTTAAGGTGTTTACCTTACAAACAAAAGGTACAGGGTTTGATTCACACATGAAGTAACTAGCTAGGCTTAAAGTGGTCCACAAGGACAGTTAGTCTAATACAAACCTATGAACTTAATTCTCCTTCATTTGCCATGGCATTCAAAAGTTTCTGTTGTGTGTCAGTGTCCCCATGCATGTTATCATCTGAATCCATTACAGTATGTATAGGAACATTAGCCCTAGTCAAAATGTCTAAAACATTTTGCATATACTTTTTAACCTGTATGTTATGCTTCTTTAACATTTGCATGTGTTTTTCATTAAGCTCTGTCAGTTTATCATCTAGCTGTTTGTCTAATTCCTTATCTTTGTTAAGAACATCCCACTGTGAGCAGTAGGTCTGAAACATTTCAGCTGTCTCTACAACCTGTAAGCTTTAAGCATGATCTTAAAATGACTAAGAATTCTCTATAAAAAGTAGAAACTGACATTACAAAATTACTTTTGACTTCATCTGACAATTTTGACTTGTCCTGCATAATCCTTACTGACAATTGCTGTAACACAGTTCTATAACATGTTAAACAAAAACAAGGATATCTGTTTCCAGTTAGGCCATTCAGCTTGGCTTTTGTACTTTTGTTCATCCTGATCAAAACAATGAATCAATGTACACATGTAAGCTTTTTTCACTTCTAATTATACCAAACAATGCTTTGCTACATTTAATATCACTACTGGCTTGTTCATACCACTGTGTAATAATGTCCAACTATATCAGAAGTCTGGTTTAAGTCTATGGCCACAAAATGTGTGCATCTAGCACTTATGTCCATGATGGTATCCATGTTATTTCAGAAAGAGGCTTACCACTTTCAGAAATGGCTAACGGGTGATCAGGCTGTAGACCAAAACTGCAAACTGGAAACTATCAAATGCTGGTGAATGTCTCAGAGCAGATGCAAAGGCAAAATCTCAGTTTCACCCACTTGGAAGTACCTGATACTACCGATCTGTTCAATATTGGTATTTGGCGCCAATAAAATATTAACTACTGCTTGTTGCAGTACTTTTATAAATATTTAAAATGGTCTGAATTAAGTCTGGCTCACCACTGTTAAATTGAATTAACAACAGACTACACAGACTAAGACACTGTACAACTGTATATTCATATTTACTGAATAGTTTATTGAAATAAGCTGGCCAAGCACCACCATCAAAACTTTTTACATTCTCTTTATAATACAGATTACTGTGAGATGCACTGCACTTCCTCAGATGAATCAAATTACAAAATGTCTACCAGACAGTTATTTTACAGTCACCTTTATCTAGTTTCAAACTTCATCCTTGATTAAATATTCTTTTCCTGCATTGAATCATTCTTTGTCTGTATCCTTATCTCATACAGAGGAAAACAGTTCCTTAGCAGGCCAATATCTTCTTTCATTGATAACTTTTTCTGCTTTATTAGCCATTTCCCTTTAGCAGATTTATTCACTTGAATATCTGTATACATTCAACTGTTTATGATACTGTATTTCAAAAAGCCTCTATTGTCAATTCCATTTGTTACAAAAACATTCAGAAGTATAATACTTTTTGTTCCACACAAGCAAATTCTGTTAAGCTAATCATACTTGTTTACTGCATATTTCTTTTCTGTATTTGCAGATGCTATGTTAACATGCTATTTCTAAAAATATCACAGTTGCTTTGATAGAAAGCAGTTTTACCAAACCTCTGTTACTGTGAATGAAAAACAGTTCTACTAAATTATATATATTTTCTATCAAATACATGTTATTAGTTTTACTTTATATATATATATATATATATATATATATATATATATATATATATATATATATATATATAATTAGCAGGGAGTGTGGGTATTATGGTGCTCTTTTTTTATACGTAGATGAGCAACTAGTTGTTTTATCAGTTGCCATTTTGCGTTTTTGATATATAGATATGAGCCATAAATTTAATCGAATGGTGATCTGTTCAACAGGTGTGTGAGAGTGCACATTTCACAGCATTTGGGGAATATCAAAATGAAAAATAGTCAGCATTGCGGTCACATTGTCAGACAAAAAGACAAAAGGAAATAGCAAAATATCCACCAAAACCACTATAGTGTCACTAATGATAAATTTAATAATGCTGGTTAAAAACTTTCACAAACAGCTTCATCAGGCTCAAATACACATCTAGAGTCTCACATTTAAAAAAAAAAATGTAACCCGTCACATGATCAAGAAACAATTAAAACATCCATTAACTTTGAAGAAATACACTCAGTAAATCTGATTATGCAACTCCTTTAAAACCAGCTTGATACTTACACATCCTTTCATATCTGGAGGTACATACACTCAAAAGCATATAATCTATTTTAATTCCTCTTTCTTAGTAAAATTTATCAAGCCATCCGCTCTAATAGATGTACGTATCACTTGTAGAATTAAGGACTTAAAACAGTGTGTCTCATTTTCTGCCTTGAAAAAATAAAAAAAATTGTTCTACTGTCTTATATCACATATGCTTTTCTACTTTGAAGCACATATTATTATTTTTTTATGACTAGTATTGCTAATTGAACTGTTATGTCTTTAAACTGAATTATTAATGTGATGTATATTTTATGTGGAGCTTTTCTCCCCGGGCCTCACCTGAAAATGGACATATATCCAGTTAGACTAGCCCGGTCAACAAATGTAAAATAAAATGTAAAATAAAAATAAACCCTAAAAAAGCAAGAGACTATCCAGTGTGGCAGCGTCTTCTTTTTTCCTACACTTGTCAACTTGATATTTTATATTTTATCTTTGATTTTATTTTCATTTTTACATTTCTGGTAAAACTGTTAGGAGCACTGGGCTTATATTAAATTCTTAATCCTAAGAGGCCTAATCAATTACCGTCTCACTCAGTATGAGATTTTTAGTTTGGATTTTGAAATGATCTCTAACCATGTGGATCACTGGAAAGATTGACAATAAGGTGGAACTGAGTATCATAGTGAATTGAAGAAGCTAGAAATGAGGAAAGAGTCGGGGCATTCCTAGACTTAGAAAAAGCATCTAACAAGATCCCAAGAAAGATTATTTGAGCAGTCCTGTAGTGGTTTAAAGTCCCAAAAACATTTGTAAAATTAGTGCAAGCTATGTACAAGGATCACAAAAATTCAAAGGAAGACACAGAAGTGGCTTAATTCCATCTTTATTCTTCCGTCCTGGTACCTCAGCTATTCGCCTTCAATGGGACACACTCTAACATTTTTAGTGTTCTTTTATATGTGCATTGATCAATTAATTAAGCAATTAACTATGCCAGACATTTTAACTCTTTTAACACTGAAACATTTTCCAGAGAAAAAATACAAAAAATTTTAACCATTTAAGAATCATTTTTCCATTATATGCAAAATTTCTTATATATGTTACAAAAATATAAACATAGAATAAATACTCAAAATTACAGAATTAATAAATTTCATTTGTACAATAAATTCTTCATTTAGAAATGCAATGTGAATATAACATCCTATAAATCACTTTGACTTTTACAAAATTCCATTTTTATTATATATTAAGTTGACAAATATAAATAAAATTTCATTTAATCTCATTAAATCTCCAAATTCATTCCCTTAGGGAATAAGGTATGATATTCTATAATCATCCTCTGTTCAAGCTTGTTTAAAGCTACTTTAAAGTTCCCTTTACATAAATGGGGCCTAGCTAGTACACTAAATCTAAAACTGTCATTTTAACCATCATGTATTCTACAAAAATGTGCAGCTACAGGGCTCTCCAAGTTACCCCTCCTTATGTCACCCAGATGCTCCAAGATGAGAATCTTGATTTTTCTAGTAGTTTGCCCAATGTACCACTTTGCTGGAACACAGTCACAACCTAAGATGTATACTACACCAGATGACCTACAGTCAAACCTCTCAAAAGCAGTGTATTTTTTTCCATTTATTTTCACCCCGTGCATATTTTTAATTTTGTTACAAACAGAACATTTGCCACAACTATGCATCTCCACACTACCAACTATTTTAGTTTCAAATTTTCTATTCAAAATTTCTTTTAAATTCGGATACCTTCTATAAGAAAAGGTAATGTGCTTAGGAAAAAGATGACCTATTACTGGATCTTCACTCACCACATGCCACAGACCCCTAATAATTTTTTCCATCGTGCTTGAAAAATTCGAATACCTGGATACAAAAAATAACCTATTCAGGTCTGATACATTTTCAAAGTCAAATGCATTCTCAAACCCTCGTGTCCCAAATCTCTTATTTTTGCACAATCTGCATTTTATAGATTGAAGCTTATCATGGTCATATGTACAAGGATCCAATGACTGAAGTAAGAACAATGTTTAGTTTTACACAGGGGTTCCCAGTCAGAGTGGGTGTGCATCAGGGTTCAGCTCTGAGCCTACTACTCATCATACTGGTGATGTATTACATTAGCAAACAGGTCAGAGGGGACAGATCAGCAATGTTACTGCATGCAGATGATGTGGTATTACAAGCAGACTCTGAGCAGCAACTTCAGCAAAGGATAGAGAAGTGGAATGCATGATTGAAGGCACATTGCTGAAACTGAGTGTAGATAATACAGTTGTAATGGCAGAAAATGGCCAAAATGAAAAGAAGATAAAAATGAGATAGAAGGGAAAATCACACAACTTCCAAACAGAAAAAATACAGTTGTAGGCGCTGTTCTCCAGTAACAATAAAGGTTTTCCTCTTAATAAAACGTGGAAACTTAGTTTCGATAAATTCAAAGTCCAAGTCCAACAGACCACTAGGTAAACGTTTCAAGACATCAATTTATTAACAAAAAATAACCAGATTGAGCGCTTTCATCTCCCATATGGAGACTTCATCAGAATCTGTTGCACATACAAATCTTCAATTTAAATACATCTAAATAGGACACACACTTAATTAATCTTGACTTCTAATAGGCTGGCCATTAATTGACAATAATTACTGTTGAGGTAATGCTAAACCAAACCTTTGATAATTCTGTATACCATTTTTTACACTTGACTATAATGCAAAGTTATAAAGGTTCATAAGAATTCATGATCTTAAAATTTCATAATTTTATTTACAACTTGTATAGATGTTGTAAAAATTAAATATAAGTAAAATCATCAAAAAATAACAAAAAATATACTCATTTCTTATTAATACATTAATTTGGTGTATAAATACCAATACATATATAAAATATAAAAATATATGTAAAATATATATATAAAAAAGTGTATAAAAAATATATATGTATAAGTATAAAAATATTGTGTGTTAAAACCACATTTGTTCTTGTACCTTTAATAGTGTTAAACAACTGTGTTTTAAGGTAACCCTTAATAAAATAGAATATATTATATGTACTTGCTCCATAAGGACTGAATCTAAATATTTTATTTATTTATTTACTTACGTTACAACAGTTAACCATCTATCGATGTCTCTTTGGGTCATCAGCAAGAATCTTAAGGGCTGGGTTAATGGTATGTGGTCATTCAATCCATAATTTCCACATGCATCCAACCTTAACTGCCAAACCATCTCTCTAAATTCCAATTTGGTTTCCCAATCCCCCCCCTCTCTCTTGCTTCACCCAAAATTTAAAATCTGCATCTCTACATATCCGGGTGTGTCTAAATAGGGCATTGTTGTCGTTCATTTTGATAATATCTCTATTGTGTTCATATATACATGCACTTAAATTATGTTCAGTTTTCCCTATGTAGTATTTCAAACATTTCTTACAGTAACACAGATATACCACCCCCTTTTGTGTAACAACTGTAGTATTTACTACCTGTCAATTTCAAATTTATATTTGGTAGTTCCAATTCTTTAGTATCTGCCATAAAAACACATTGTGCACACCTACCACACCTAAAAGTACCATATTTACTACTTGCAACACTTGAAACGTTTACCTAGTGGTCTGTTGGACTTGGACTTTGAATTTATCGAAACTGAATTTCCACATTTTATTAAGAGGAAAACCTTTATTGCTACTGGAGAACAACACCTACAACTGTATTTTTTCTGTACAGAAGGGAAAATACTGAAACAGGTTAAGAGCTTCAACTATCTGGGATGGGTGACTGAGGCAATGGGAAGTCTAAATGAGGAGGTCAAAGCTAGAATCTGAGGGACTGCAGCCAACTGGCACAGAGTGTCAGGTATAGAATATGATGGAAGAATGACAAAGAAGCTGAAAAGTAAGGTATACAAAATAGTGGTGCAACCAGTACTGCTGTACGGTACAGAAACCTGGGCAATAAAGGAAGAGCAGCTGAGGAAGTTAGAGGTGATGGAGACAAAGTGTCTGAGATGGGTGATAATATGCACACTGTGAGACAGACAAAGAAACAAGAACATAAGAGCAGAAGACAAAGTAGCTACAATTGCAGAGAAGGCCAAAGAGAACAGATTATAGTGGTTTGGGCACATGCAGAAAATAGAGGGAGATCTGGTGGAGAAGATTTGGGACAGACAGGAAGAGGGAGAGACGAAACAAGGTTGGATGAACTGTGTGAGACAGAAGACCTGTGACAGTCAGACATAAGTGTCAAAAAAGGTAAAAGAGTGGCATTGAAGACAGTGAGATAGAGACAGCTGACACGGCTGCCCAACCCCTCGTACAAAATGGAAATATGGGGGATGATGATGATGATGATAATACTGCTGTAACCCAAACTAGTTAAATTACACAGATGCCAATAACTGTCAAAAGAGCCGAATATGCCTCTTTTTAATAATCGCTTTATTTAAAATCAATACTTTTTCTGTGTTTTTAAACAAGAAACATCATTACTGAATTATCACGTATTATATAGGCAATCATATATTTATTTAAATGAAAACAAACCATACTGACATATTTTCAGTTGCAAACATTATACATCACTTATAATCTGTACAGCCATTGTCTAACACTACATAGCTCATTCAGTTCCTGTTTTCCTTTAAACCTCATTCCTCCTCCAAAACATTATTATGCATTTATTGTTCCCACAATTCTTATTTTTGCTATGTAATTTGCTCCTACTTCTAAAGATCCCACTTCCAGTTCTTTTATCTTTGTTACTATAGTCACTACTTTTAGTACAGTTGGTTTAGACCTAATTTCCATTTTCTAGTAATTGTTTTTTTTTTTTGTTGTTGTTTTTTTGGCAGCCACCAGAATTAAACTCAACAAGGCCTTACTATGTTTAGGCAAATCCAATTCTGTATCACAGCTCAATAAAACCATTTCCTTACTTACACTAATTTGCTCACCCACTAGTTCTGACAGAGTAGTCTGCTGGGAATGCTTAAAGTTTGCCAACTGGTTACACTCCCAAAAATATGTACCTAATTGCCTCTTTCTTCCCCATCACACCTCCAACATTTGCAATCTACCTGAGGAAAAATTATTAGCAATCTGCTAGGAGTATGGAAATATCAATGCAAACACTTCCAAGAAAAGATCTTAAATTTCCTAGACTTTGTTCCATATTTGAGAGCCATATATATATATATATATATATATATATATATATATATATATATATATATATATATATATATATATATATATATATATCCTACCATTGTTTCTTTGTGAAATGCTTACCCAGTCTGTCTTCCCAGTCCTTTCCAATATCCTCTGATTGATTCCTATAACTATCATGCTATATTTTCTATGCCCTACTAATTATCTTTTATAACAATAGCTTCTGTTCTAGATTGCAATAAAATCTCTATCATTGCTGGTCATTTGCCTAGGGTCCCCCTTTCTTTCTCTTTGCCTATACTCTGCTATCAATCCTTGATAGGGAAGGCAGTCTCTTGCCTCCAGTCTAAATTAATTTTTGGCCTCTTCTCATTCTGTTACTTTTAACCTCTTTGATAATTTGCTCCCAATACATTGGTTTCTTTGCCAGTTTTCTCCAGTAAATTCCAGCACCCCCTTGCCTGTTCTCTGTACCCCTAATTACAGTCACCCCTACTGACCGAAACTCTTTTCTCCACTCCTACATTGGTTTAGATATTAGAATACTTCCTGCTACTTTATGAGTATACTGTTCTATATAGTTGTTATTGCCCTTAAGGATCTGCATCCAAAACCCCAGTCTCTCCTTGTTTCTTGAACTCCCCCTCCCATTTCATCATCATCCCTTTCCACTTTGAATTATAGCTTTCTGCTTGTGTTATGTAAAGGAACTTTAACTGTATAGCTCTGAATTACCACTTCAGATCAGGTAATCTCAAACGACCTTGTTCTATTGGCATGATCAACTTATCTCACTTGACTCTTGCCCTCTTCACCTCTCAGATAAAATCCATTAACTCTGTATTAATTGTTATCCAAAACTTCTCCTCTGGTTGATAAAAATATGCCTGACCTGTATATAAAACTAAAGGGATTCAAAACATTTTCACTGTTTGGATCTTACTATCCATATCTATAAAACAGAGCTTCCAGTTTCTCATTGTTTTTTATTATCTTTTGTTTAGTGTCTTCCCACATATCATTTGCTACCATAACAGAATCTTTTTTAATCCATAGCCCTAAGTACTTCAATTTATCATGTCTCCATAAATATGGGTATTGTTGAATCAATTCGTGTGTGGGTAAATAGTTTACAACTACTGCCTTTGATTTATCTTCATTAATTTTGTATTCCGAAAAGATGCAAAACTGTCTCAGAATGTTCCACAATACTGAAATGTCCTTTTCAGGTTTTATCAGGTATAAAATACTATCATCTGCAAATAAAGCCAACTTTTCTTGATTAATATAATAATTATATCCTTGAATTTCTGAGTGTATTATTTTCTTTGCTAATGGTCTAAATACAATGTGACCAGCAAAGGTGAATGAGGGCAGCCCTGTGTAGTTCCTCTGTTCAAACAGAACCTATCATAGAAGACCCCCTACTTTAATTTTCACCTTTGATCACTCATATATCCTCCTATTCAACATTATAATTTTGTAAGGAATACACATGCTTCCATTGCCCTACTCATATCATCTCAGTTTTCTCTGTCAAAATGCTTTCTCTGCATCAAGACCCATCAACAACAGTGGCATTTTCTTACATTCTGCTTCCCTCTGGCTTAACATTGTTCTGCTAATGTTGTCAAACATTTGCATCTCCTCCACAAAACCACATTCATCCATATCTATCATTTTTGCCATCACCTTTGACATTCTTTTAGCCATTATAGACATAAACACTTTATAATCAGGGTTTAGAATCAAAATATATGAAGCTGGATCTAATGGGTCTTTATCATTTTTAGGTATTACAGCCACCACAGCTTTCTTCCAGGATGTTGGTGCTTCTCCTCCTTTTAAAATACTCTTAAACAAAACCTTTCAGATCTTTATCATTTTCTTCCTTCCTAGCTTCCAAACTTCCACAGGAATACAATCTATTCCTGAAGTCTTTCCTGTGCATTGGTTATACATCGCCATTTCTATCTCATCTCCTCCTATCCTGGTTTTGCCTTTTCTTTATTCCTCTCGCAGATGTAGAAAACAACGTGAATGCTTTCAGAAAACATTATCGCCTAGCCATTGAAAGAAGGCTTTGACTGTTGTATTGCCTTCTTATCAGATTGTATCCATAGAATCGTGAGAGCCAGATATATAGTTGCCTTCCCCTACAGGCTTCCCATGTTGCACTGTGAACATTTATTTGCTAGAGGAAAATTTTTCATTTGATTCAGTGTTCTTTTATTTACTTGTTCCCCTTAATACTTGTTATTAAATAAAGCCAATGGTCTTAATCCAGTCATTCCCCTATGTAAAATAAGAAAAAAGTGTTCAATTTTATTTATATCATGCCTTTTGTCCAGGCTTTTTTATGTTTTTACATTGCAGTGCCTACATTTCTTAAACTGAATAAGAAGAAAGAAGAAGGAAAAAATAGGGGTACTTGCTTACTTTAGCATCCCTATCACACACAACAATAACTGAAAATGCTTTACTTTATACCATGCAATATATGTCATGTATTATAAAAATACTGTTAAGAACAGCATTTGTTTTACTTACACTTACTTCTTTCCTTCCTCATCCCAACTCCTTAATATTCTTCCAAACATTAATGACACAAAGTAGGGCATATGCCTTGGAGTCCCCTATAAGTTTAACAAAGTCAAAAAAGTTCAATATTTACAGGTTTTCTTGTTCTGTCATATTTCAAAAATGTAACTGATGTGTTGTAATCCAACATTTATTTATTAAGTTCGGAGTTGCTTGTTTTCTTCCAGTTGATTTCCAACTTCTAAATCCAGCCTCTGGTTCATTTCCAACCTACTTCTGGTTCTTCTCATCAACTTTTGTGGGTTTTTTCTGTCTCTCAAGCATTTTTTCTTTGGAACATTGGACAACGTTTCATCAACATAGTCTCTCTATGAGCTTTATTATCAGAAGAATAAGAAAGCAAAATCCCTTTCTGCTTGATACATCACTTTTTGTTGGACTACGTTTTGTATTTCCTCCTTACCATTTTCTGCATCAAAAAATGACTTTGACCCTCCAGGAAAAAATATGCTGAAGATAGCTGGTTATATCTCACACCTACTTATCAACATTTCCTAATTGCTGGGATAAATGTATTCCTCTTCTGACTGCTGTACAGTGAGTAATCATTTTCCACAAATACTCTACAGTCTCCAGCTTTTAGTACTTTGTTCTTCTGCCACAGTTTTTTTTTCAGAATCTCCTCTTTCTGCTGGTAGGATTGCATCTTTACTATTAAAGGTCTTGGCTGCTTTCTCATGGCCAGGTTTGGAGCAAAGACACAATGTGCCCTTTCAGTTAACAAGTTCTGTTGTGGAATAGCAGTCCAGTTGCTTATTTCTACTTTCATAAAATTAATACAGTCTGTTCCTTTCAGTTTCCCTGGTACAGAAGAAAATCTCAGGCTTTCCCTACATGTTCTGTCCCCTAATTCTACCATTTTTTGAAACATCTTTTATAGATTCATAAATTCATAGACTGGAACCAGGATAATGACCTGGGGGGGCCTTTCTAAGTCTAGCCAGGTTTTACTGAAAGAATAATTCCCTGGTCCAAATAGGGCATTGAAGGCGGGGTATTTCTAAGCTACCTCTATCCATAAGGGACATGGGTGCAAGGCCTGGTTTAAATTTCCTATTCTCCATCCATTTGTCTAGATTATGCTTAAACTGGGTAATAGACGAACTTAGCTTCACATGGATGGGAAGGCTGTTCCACAGGAGGGGCAGTGTCTGGGACACATATCTGTCTCTCCAGCATGTTTTTGTTTAAATCACAGACAAACTTGAGGTCCCTTGACCTTGCAATTCTGGTACTCTTATTTACAAATATATAGGAGATTCATTGGTGTGGGGCTTGTGGATGCCTTATAAGCCAGGCATAGATCACCCCTCAGCAATCTATAGGAGACCAAGTAGAGGGAAAGGACTTTAAAGCACTCTTCATGAGGCAGGCTTGTTATGCCTTGTATTCTTTTTTGTAAAGAACCTTTGAGGTCACTCTAGTTGCTGCATATGCCTGGTCAGGTATATACCAAATGGAGAACTGTATTCTATGATTGGTCTGATAAGGGCAGAGTACAGTGGGATAATGACCTCTTTGGACCTAGATGTCATGTCCTTACTTATATGTTGTGCAACACGGAAGGACTTCCCCACCGTCTTCCATTCCTTAGGCAAAAACCTGACTGAAGGCTCCAAATAAAAACTTGATTCAAGTGAACCAGAGAGGTTATGTTTCATGCTATTTATTAAACATCCCGGGATGTATCAGGGTCCATCGATGCAGTGTCTTTGGCCTTGGAAAGGGTAATAATGACCTGTTCCCTAGTAATGGTTGGGGGACTGTGTTATGTGGTATTTCCTTTGGACTATTTGGGGGGAGCGAGGGGAGAAATTTGAACAGAACCTGTCAGCCAAAAGTTTAGCAATAGCCTGCAGTTCAGTTTGGTGATGCTATTTACAATACGTTCTGTGCATCGTTGTGTATTTCCCCTGAGGTTATAGGCATAGCTATAGAAAGTGTTGTGGTTGTCCTTTTCCTGAGAATCTAGTTTTTCTTCAGATTTAGCCTTTGAAGTATTAATAACCCTCTTAGCTGCCTGTTTAGATTGCTCAAGGGACTTTTAATATATATGCCTTTTTTCCTCCTACACTTGGCCAGGATTTTGTTTTCTTTTGTTGTATTATCAATTGATATTGTGATTCCACCAGTGTGGCTTGTCTTTTGAGTTTGTCTTATTCAGTATGGCTGCACAGAGATTTTGTAAATAGCTCAGTGTATTCCATGTTGTTTACTGAGTTTGGGGGTGCTTGGAATTTATCCAAGGTGTTGCTTAGTATAGAGAGGTTAGCCTTGGAATAATTCCAAAAGGTTTTTGGTTTCACTGGATCCCTGGATTTAATTTTTCTTTCAAGTAATACTGCCTTATAGTCAGATCTGAAGAGTGAAGACATTATAGTGGGTGAGGAACTTTGGCCTCCCATGTCCGTGGTTACAAGATCAATCATGTTTGTACCCCTGGTAGGAGAATGGACCAGCTGTTCCAGGATGCTGGTATTAACAAAGTTTAGGAATCACTGAGCTTGTGCATTAGAAGTGGTGCAGGATTCCCAACTTGTATAAGGGTAGTTTAGACCCCCCCCCATGAATATCATATTGGGTTGAATGGTGAGGGACTTTAGTACACTGAGAGGGGTAGCATGGGTTTTCTGGGACATGGAGAGGGACTTGTATGTTACAAGGATATGGTACGACACCCTGTTTTTAGTGAGTTGCACATTTATGAGTTCCAGTGGGTCATACACTTTAATAACTCTGGATTTGAGATTAGTCTTAATATAGACCGAGACTCCTCCATCGTTAGTTCCCGCCTGTGCAGTAGCTGGTTTAATGGTATGAAAGGCATTATAACCTTGCATTGCTGGGGAACTATTAGCAACTTTAAACCATGTCTCCATTACAACACAGAAGTCTACACTCCCCAGGGAGAGGAAGGCTTGCAGGGAGTGGAGTTTCTTGTTAAGACTGTTAGCATTGAGTAGTACCACCTTCAGATATTCCTTCATAGGTTCAATTAAGTCAGTAGGTTTATCTGTTTGACTTTGCCTAAAGAAGGCACTTTGGGGGTGTAAATGGTCTTTGCCAATATCTGAAAGCCTAGAGGAGATTAAGTGCAGACCATCCCTGGCAAAGCAGTGTGGTCTGTCAACCATGTCGTCCAAGGCCGTAAAATATTATACCCCCTGGACTGACACCAGAAGCTAAGCCAATTGCCCAAGTCAATCATTTTCTGTTGGTAGCTTGGCATCATCCTTGGAGAAGGTAGTATGCTACTCAGTGCTAGGCTCATACCTGCCTGGGACCCATACTCAGTGAGCTTGATCATCTTTCTCTTCATATAGTCAAGGGAGGTTCATCTCAGGTCATTAACATCCACATGGACAATAACAGAGTCATACTGGTACCTGTGGCTCAATGACATGAGTGCCTGTGTGATTTGACAGATCCTGGCCCCAGAAAGGTAGCTAGCTGTGACTATCTCCTTACTTAGTCTGGTGAGGTTGACATCAGTTGACATCAGTGTGTCTCACTATACAATCACCAATACCAGGACATTTTGCTATGTGCTGTTTGCCTTAAGGGCTTAGCACTGTTGTCATTGGATACAATGTTACTATATGTAACCGTGTGTGGTGTTTTAATGGAGTGTTTACATGATGGCTGAGGACCTTTTCTGTGCAGATCTTAGTGTTTTAGGAAGGTTACCTGAAAGTGCCTCAGCATAAGTAGTTTTATGTTTAGGGTAGTTACCCTGTGCAGAAGGCTTGATGCAAGCGTCACTGGCAACCTCTATATGATTAATGTTGGTTGTATGAGAGAGTTTTGCCTCCAGCATTAAAGTGTATTTGCACCTCTCACATACACTATCTGTTTAATTAAGAATAGGTGGGTTGTCAATGTACATGACAGAATTGCTACAATGCCTCAGAATACCCTTCTCACCCAGAGATGCCACAGAGAGAGATTCCGAAAGTGCATATCCATGGCCACTGATCTACTAGGGAGGAGTGAGGAAAACTTAAATATGGAACAAGTCAATAAGACAAGCAACCTGATGAGCAACTTCAGGTATGAGCAAACTAGATGGTCAAGTAGTTAAAAAAATCTGTCTAGTTAGTAATGTCACAAGAGTGCAGACCACAGACTAGAACAAAGACACTTAGAATAACAGGCACAATAAGCCTTCACCAACAATTCCCAACAAGGGTGAAGGCTACCCCCTTCTTGAGCAGTCTCATACTCAGCCAGCCTTTTCTTCATTTCATCCTCTGATTTTTGCAGTTTTATCAACTCATCTGAATATCTGTTTAAAGCGTCTTCCATTTTTACAGCCTTTTGTTATTTTAGTTCATGTACTCCTTCAGCGGTTTGTTTATTGTAACCAGCTCAAAGCACATTTGACTTTTTTTTTCCTCTAGAATACTAAAAGTTATATCTTGCACCAACGCTGGAGCTTGCACTGCTTTTTGCTGAACAGCTGCAAGATTCTTCCCAGCCAGTATTTTCTCCTTACCTTTTGTGATTGATTTTCTTTCCGGTTCACTGAATTTCTTTTTTGTTGTCATCCAGGCAGTGCACTTATTAGCCAGTAGCTGAAGTTTACCCAAAAAACAAATTCACTGGCTCTCTTTTCTGAGTTTCTGTTTTCACACTGGAAGAGCTGAAATTAAGCTTTTAATCAGTGTGCAGCCATCTTGCAAGTCCATAAAATCAATTATTTTTAACAGAGATTTTAATGCAGCTAATATAAGGGTGCTAATGAAGAAGTGCAAGTTATTTGCATATGTCATGGCATTGCCAGTGTAGGGGAAGATTGTTGTTTTGTTGCTCTTTCAGATATAAAAAAAGCTTAATTTCTGCCTTGAATGCCCTTCTTCCATCTAATTCCACTAGATCACTGCCACATAAATCTTTTGTGGTAGATTGCAACTGCCACACATTTGTGGATCTGTAAGAAGACTGCATGAATAGTATACTGCACTGTCTACTATTAATGCAAAGTGACAGAGACTGAACAATATGGCCATGCTTTATTAGGTCAGTCTTGGCTAACATCAAAGACTGAAACAATATTAATTTCATGATTTCTGCTCATACCCTGACTTAGGAATGGGGTCCATTCCTGTCATGGTATTAGAGAGCCAAAACACTTGGAGAATTTAAACTAAGAGTCAAGCCCAGTTTTAATAGGTATTTCTAAATTAATGTGAGAAAATGAAAAGGAAATAACTTAACTAGTAAGCAAATGGCTCTATCTAGTCTACCTGATGCATTTATGACACTGTTCAAGAGGAACCTGGACAAGTGGATGGGGCACCGTAAATTCCTACGGGGATAGTGCCCACAACCATCCTGGACATGGGCAGTCATCACTGAATGCAGTCTTGGGTATTGACTTGCATTTTTAAGGTATTACATTGAGATGAAATGGCTAGGCTTAAAATGACCTTTGGGTTGATAGCCTAGTAATCTCCTACGATCCTATGAATCAGAAATTATGAAGAAGGCAACATTTCTATTTTTTTAGCATTCAAGGAAATGTTGCTCTTCATTAATAGAATGAAAAAAAAAACAGCCATTATTAACTGCACTGTTGGATAGCAGTAAAGCTGTCTTGCTAAATGAGGCAGTACTGCTTCAGCCAAAGATCCAGAGATGCTTCAAATCATTGCCATAATTTTAAATGGATAAAAGACTCGCAGACATGCTTTATCAAACAAAGGACGCAGATTTGCCTGTGTTCCAAACCATGTGTATCAGTAGAGAGGGCTATACAAGCAATGCAAACCATTACATTCAAATATTATTTTGCACAGGATCTCTAAGGGTGGGCTACATATATTTCTTCTGTCTGGATCCAGTTTTCACATTTATTGCTTTATGCTTTACTGCTTGTGCTGCTTCATGACTGCAAGTACCAAAAATGTATTATTCGCTGCCCACACATCCTTGATCACTTCTGTTCATCCTTGATCAACTCTTATTTCATTGAGTCTGTTAGGAAACTAACTCAGAATAGTCACACTTCCAGTCTTAGTATCCCTATCTCTCCCTCAGGCTATAAAACTACTTTTTCACTCAAACCTGTCCCCACTACCTACATTAAATCACTTCTAAACCAACTAAAACTGTGCTACCCCTCAGCTGAAAATCTACCTCTGGTCTTCCTAATGCTATCTGCTAGCTTAATAGCCTATCCTAATCAGCTGATCTATCCAAGAATCCAGTTCCCTCAGTCTGGAAACAATTGTACACTATACCCATCCATAAAGGAGGACACTCCACTGACCTCTCAAACTACAGGTCCATATCCATTCTGTTCCCCCTCTCTAAAATACTTGAAAAATGCATACACTTCCCTCAAGAAAATATCCATTCTCTGGAGAAGGGACCCCTTCCATGTGAAGCAGAGTTCCCCTATATCCCTAGTGAAGTGCAACTTGGAACAACGGATGGGTAATTGGAAATTCACCCCTGGTCTGGTGTTTATGTCTGATGGACAGGGGCAGTCAGTAAATCAACCCATATATAAAAAACAGATTGGTGGGTCACATTTTGAGTTGCAAGGCTAGGCATTTTAGGGCCCTAGTGATCATAAACCTAGTATACATCTATGAACATATGACTTTTGATAAGTCTTGAAATAGCGAAGAGGCCAGATTACCTGTGTTTTTTATTAATAGTGTCAGTTCTACTAGTACTATGATTTGGTTGAAAGCCATGTTGGGTGGAACAGAGGATGTCATTGGTGGTTAAACAGTGAAGTAGTTGGGAATGAATACATCTTTCTAGATTTTTTGATAATGGAGACAGAATTGTGATGGGTCTGCAGTATGAGTACTCTTATGTAAGCCAAGTATATTTGTTTGTTTCCACATGGATGGGATGTGGCATTTTAGGAAAGATCCATTTATTCAGATGAATATTGGGTAAGCTATGGCATCTGCGGCTATTTTGAGGTAATCAGAAGGAAGATTGTCCATTGTCTGGACACTTTATACATGGAAATTTTTACATAGATCTTTTTATACACCTTTGATGATGAATAAAATAAATAATAAAGATAATCTATGTAAGAGATGTAATGTAGAAATTAATGCTGACTGGGCTCATATGTTTTATGACTGTATAAAATTGAAAGAATACTGGAAGTCAATTAATGTATTTTTGCAGGCTCTTTTTACAGATAATTTCATTATTTCTAAATCTCTTATATTATTCAACACACCTGTACCTCAAAGTGTTAAAAAGGTTAAGCTTCCCTTGTTATGGTCTATTCTAGCAGTGGCTAGGAAAATAATAACTAGAAATTGGATTTCAGATACACCTCCTTCGTTCAATGAATTTAAAAATGTTATGAATATAGTGTGCCATATGGAAATAAACACAATTAGGACTAGAACAAATAGAAATATATCTTATTTTACTGTATGGGATAATTTACAAAATTTGTTAAAAAAAATTTAATTTCAATAGCATGGTATTTTAGTTTAATTAATTGATCTGATTGTAGTGGATGTCTTTGTAAATACTTTAGTTGTTTTGTTGAATATTATAATAATACCTATTTTTAATTACTTGTATAAAATTGTTATGATATTTCTCTTATATGTTAAAACAATAAACCTGTTTTGAAAAAAAAAAGAAGGAAGATTGTCTGTAGCAAGGCTAATGTTTTTTTTCAGCTTTGACAAATGTTTTTATAGTAAAAGTGGGGATAGGTTTGAGTGAGCATTGGGTCATACTTGGGTTAGGCTGGTAGGGGAGCTATGAATTAGAGGAGGACATGTTTTTAATGAGGGAAGGCAATGATTATAGAAAATTATTAAAATTAGTTGTTTTGATACCTAAAGTCTGCTCAGTTAAAAGGACTGGGGTCTGAGCTATGTACTGGGTTGAGAAGTTTTTGAACAGATGTCAAGAATAATCTGGGGTCATTTGATGAGACTGTTGTAAATTATAATAGTGATGTTTTTGTCACTTTTTTACGCATGGCCCTGTTTCTTATTTGTTTGTACGTTAGGAGTTTTTTGTGGGGATTAATTGTATACCATAATTTCCATGAGCCCTCTCTGACCTTCATTAGTTGTCTGATAAGGTAAGCTACGGTGCTGGATTCTGTTTTGCTCTTTTTTTTTTCCTTGGAGGTGCATATTTGTTTAGTTTACCAATAAAGACAGTGTTAAGTTTTAGAGTGGCTTCATCTAGGGATGTGATTTCCATTGACGAAGTTTTGTAGTTTAACATGCTATCTGCCCATTCAGTGATTTAACAGCTTTTGGTACAAAAAGAAAACTCTTTGTTCTGCTACTAAATATTGCCTTTGATATTTTCCATAATGAACAGCAGAAGCTATTTTAATATGGATGCAATCTATTTGAGGGCAGAGGAAAATGCATTCACATTCATGTTTTTGTGAAACTCTCCCTTGATGGAAAAAGGCTCAGGCACTACTGTTTACCATGAATTAAGATGTACATGTTGGTCTTGGAATCAATTAACAAGCAAACTAATATTTCTGTTATTTGGATGAGATATACTATAGTTATTAAAGTACACATTTACAAACTTCACCTTATAGTAGAACTGGAGATTATACCTTAATAAAGGATTTTATATAATTTCCTCTAAAGTGTACATGTGTATCATATCGCTCAACTGTACAGATTTTCGTAGAATGTCCAGAATTCTGCCTCATATTTTTGGTCCATTTTTCATAAAATTGTGGTTTTCTGGCAAATGAATGGCAAATCATTAAAGAGTGAAGTTAGAAAATAATGACAGACATTTGAGTTTTAGACTTCATACTCATCAGAAAATTCATGCTAATGCAAAACTTTGATATTCTATCAACTTTCTAAGTTTGTAAGAGCAATATCTAAAAACTGTCCCTATTTCTGGACCTTTGTCCCACTTTTATTTGTGGCTTTGTCCAGATTTCTTGCTCTAAGAGGTTGAGAGGTATGTGTGTGTGTGTGTGTGTGTGTGTGTGTGTGTGTGTGTGTGTGTGTGTGTGTGTGTGTGTGTGTGTGTGTTTGTGTGTGTGTGTGTGTGTGTGTGTGTGTGTGTGTGTGTGTGTGTGTGTGTGTGTGTGTGTGTGTGTGTGTGTATATGTGTGTCTATGTATGTGCGTGAGTGTCTGTATCTGTGTGTATGTCTGTGTGTGTGTGTGTGTGTGTGTGTGTGTGTGTGTGTGTGTGTGTGTGTGTGTGTGTGTGTGTGTGTGTGTGTGTGTATGTGTGTGTGTGTGTGTGTGTGTGTGTGTGTGTGTGTGTGTGTGTGTGTATGTGTGTTTCTATGTATGTGCGTGTGTGTCTGTATCTGTGTGTGTGTCTGTATCTGTGTGTGTGTGTGTGTGTTTGTGTGCGTATAGGTTCATAGGTTCATAGGTTCATAGGTTTATACTAGGCTATCTGCCCAAGGGCATTTATAAGCCTAGCCCATAGTTATTTGGCTTTCGCCACCCCTTTAGTTTGAATAAAACTATGCCTATTATTTTGCTGTGCCTCTGTCAAGCAGTGACACTGAAGTAATCCCTGGGGTATATCTGCGATCCCCCATCCATTGGTCAAGATTCCTCTTGAACAAGGCCAGCGAGTGCTCTGCCTCACATGTACCGGGATTTTGTTCCACAGCATAGGGAGTCTCTGGGTGATGAATCTGTCCCTCCAGCATGTTCTATTAATAACCATGTCAAGGTTTAAGTCTCCCGCCCTTGTGGTTCTGAGGGATCTAGATTTTTTGAGGTGAAACATATTCATCAAATCAGGGTTTGACATGGCCTTATATGTCAGGCACAGGTCACCTCTGAGCAAGCGGTATGAGACTGAATAGAGCTGGAGTTCTTTCAGTTGGGCAGCATAAGACATATTTTTGAGACCCTTTATCCTTTTGGTGAGGAACTTTTGGGGCCTTTCCAGCTGCTGCAGGTGTCGGGTCAGATACATTCCGAATGGGGCATTGTACTCAATCATAGGTCTAATGAGTGATGAGTACAGGGGACGATGACCTCCCTTGATCTAGATGTGAATCCCTTCATGATCAGGTGGGCAATGTAGAAGGTTTTCCTAACTATTTTACCAACATGAGTGTCAAGCGAAGGCTACTGTCAACCTGGGTCCCCAGATCCCTAATGACTTCTTCTGTGCTCAGTGGATTGCCACCTATATGGTAGCTAGGGGTAACCTTGTTTTCCCGAAGGGTATGACTATGCATTTCTTGGCATTTAACTTTAGGCCATGGCTCTGGCACCAGTTATCCGTTTCTGTGAGGCCCTTCTGAAGGATATCTGTGTCAGATGTGTTTTCGACTATGGCGCCCAGTTTGCAGTCATCTGCAAACTTTGTCAGCCATAACCCTCCTGTGTTTGCTTGTACTTCAGAAAAGTAGATGCCGAACAAGAGTGGACCCAGGACTGAGCCCTGTGGGACACCACTTGTGACAGGCTTTGAGTCTGACATGGCTCCAGCAACTCTGACCCTGTGGGTTCTGTCACTTAGCCAGTTTGCAACCCATCTTGTGATGTATGGGTTTACATTCAAGCTGATGAGTTTTTCGATGATACCTGAGTGGGGTATTGTGTGAAGGCCTTTGCCAGGTCAAGGTAGGCTGTATGGACTGCCTTTCCTCATCAATGGCCTTGGTGACTGTCTCAAAAAAGTCAACCAAGTTTAAAAGGCATGATCTACCTTTGACAAAGCCAAACTGGGTTGGATCCAAAGTCTGCAAGTTCCCTATGTCTTTATTTATGAGTTCCATTATGATCCTCTCCATGGCTTTGCAGATAAGGCTTGTCAAGCTAATGGGACGGTAATTTCCAGGGTCGGTGGAGGCACCACCCTTGTGAAGTGGGACCACAGTCGCCATGCGCCACTCCTTGGGTACGTATCCTGAGGTGAGGCTAAGATTAAACAGCTGTCCTAACTGCGGGTTTAATTCCTCATTGAGTTCATGGAGCACACAGCCGGGGACACCATCCGGTATGTTTGTGCGCATGTGTGTGTGTGTGTGTGTGTGTGTGTGTGTGTGCGCGTGTACGCACATGTATGTGTGCGTGTGTGCATATGTGCATGTGTGCACGTGTTTGTGTGTGTGTGTTTGTGTGCATGTGTGCGTGTGTGCATATGTGCGTGTGTGTGCGCGTTTGTGTGTGTGTTTACGCATGCGCGTGTGTATATGTGTGTGCATGCGCATGCTCTACATTACTGTACTACATCATCATATGATGCCATTGCATGGCAAAGAAAAGGGAAAAGAGCAATTCTAACACACACACACACACACACACACACACACACACACACATATAGTTTCTCTACACGGAAGAACCAGGGGCACCAAAAAACAAATTCAGTATCTATTTTGACATATAGAATGCTATATGAAGAGATAGTCCACATCGTCCTCAGTGTGGAGGATAGACAAACTTTATGACACCTAAAGTACACTAATAAATGCCAGTTAGGCACATCTCAATATTGTCAAATCATACTGGAAGGACTGATGCTAAGTGACCCAGAAATTCAGAACTGTTAAAGCCATGAGAAAAAGAAAACTACACTTGCATCACATTTTAAGAATATATCAAGTTGTAACACAGTGGCCAGAGGCTGATAACAGTTATTGATAATAGAAAAGTTGCTCTGGTGCACATAGATTTCCAGCTAAGAAATATAATTTTACTTATGTTTGTTTTTAAATTTTTAGTACTAGTACTCCACAAAGGCAGACTTACACAAACAAGGAGTCCTCACACCTCACTTTCTAATTTTCCATGACATGTTTTCACTTCCTTCCACAGAGATAACTCATCTTCATTCTGCTGACTTTCTACAGCACTTTGATCTCAGTATATATATGCTGAATTCTCCCATCACGTCTTAGATAGGTTCCATGAATGGGAACAGTCTAAGGAGCTGGGTGGTCCACAGAGTTCAAGTATTGATTCTTGGTATCAAAAAAGCAAATGTTTTGGATCTCCTAGAGTGAAAGCCCACAAATATACCAACACCTTAGTTCTATCATATTTTTCCTGGTTTTTGGTCCCTCAGACCTCATCCTACAAGCCTGGATCCCAGTGCCCTGTGTCCATGCCAGGTCTGCCCATCTTCCTCCTATATCCTCGGACAATTCTAGTATTACTGGTGCTAATCATGGATCCCAAGGATGCCCTGGGGAGTCAGCCTTCTGTGCTTCAGTCTGGTTGTTTTTTTTTTTTAATATGCCCTATTCATTCCCTTTCCCCAACCTCCAAGGGGAATTCCTCTTTTTTGGACCTTGCCTCTTCTAGTGGAGCATGATTGACGAGTGTCTTCCCACCCAAGACAGTGACACCTATCCCTCCCTGCTGCTCTATCAGTTGCAGGAGTCATTAATGAGGTATATAAGCCATTCTGTATGGCTACAAACAAAGTGTATAAGCCATCCTGTAAGGTCACAAATAAGGTTTATAAGCCATCCTGAAAGGTTACTAGTCACCGTTAACACTTGCAAAACCAGTAGTTTTGTTCCTGGCAAAAGTAACCAAATGCCAAGGCATCCACTGATGGCTATACTATTTTGGTCCACGAGATACTTTACTGGCTTATTGAACACTCCTGCTACTCAGGAAGTCAACTGCCTCCAGGAAATCTCCTAGAAACCAAAGAACCAGTCTGACCACCTCCACACGATGCTCTGAAGCCTGTGTAGATGTACAACTGTTTTTATGATATGCTTTACAGAGTATTATTTCATTCACTTATTTAAAACTTTTTCTGAAAAGCCATTTTTGTTTAATTAACTGTATATTCATTAGCATAAAACTACAAATTCCTTTGTGTCTCATTGAAATTCATTTATCTTTGCGTATCTATACATAATATTGTACTTCAATTGTTTTGGGTTTTAAACAAAAATAGCAGCATTGCATATTTAACGAACCATTGTTGCTGCAATTTAAAACATTTTCTGTCATAATTAGCTAAATTGCCGGTATTTTAGAATTCTTTTCTCAGGTTCTCCATGGAAAATATTGAATTTGAACTTATAGGAAAGAATTATTTACAGCAATGACTCAAAAAAGTCATTAAACTACATTTATTTTATATTTATAGGTTTTTCAGCTATGTCATTTACCAAGATTTTCCACTAGATGTCGCAAGTTTAATACAAACGTGATACCTATCAACCCAATTATTCTAAGCTACTGCGTCCTTACTAGCATAACTCTCAGCTGTCCAGATTTTCACAGAATCTCCAGATTTTTGCCTTATATTTTTAGTCTGTTTCTGATAAAATTTGTGATTTTGTGGAAAATCATTAAAGGCTGAAGTCACAAAATAACGGCAGACATTTGATTTCAGACTCCATATCCTTCAGTAAATGCATGCCAATGCAAAAACCTATTATTCTAGCAACTTCTAGGTTTAAAAGAGTAATATTTAACATATGTCTCTACGAATGGGACTTTGCTCCCGTCCATTATTTTTTTTCATTGTCCAGATTTCTTGTGCTAAGAAGTTGAGAGGTGTGCAGTCACCAGGTCTGAATGACTAGCAGGAAATTATACAACTTCAGGCTGTATTTATTCAGTAAAAAAAAAAAAATCTGACTTTTATCACTATACTGCATTTGTTTCACAATTTCAGCTATTTAAAACTTTCTTAATTTACACATATTCTTCATGATAAATGCCTCACTGCACAGAACACAAAAAAGCAAGCAGCTAGTCTGCAGGCAATGTCAAATATGACTCATTGTATGTGGATATGTATGCATGTATTAAAAGTATAAATAGATTTTAGTCACTTTGAGAGAAACTGTGACATAAAAAGGAGTATAAACTTTTTATCACTGTGCTTTTTCCGTTATAGCATACCAACCCTCCCTGTGGGTCTTAAGCCCTATGTTAACTTCTCAGATCCCCCTAGACAGAAGTAAGAGCAGGTTTGAGAGTGTCTTAATCCCAAGCAGCCACAGACATTATTTTTTTATGTGCTGCATCTTTTTATCAGGTACTGATGGTTTGGCAGGAGTTTTCATCCGTGTGGACTGAGAGTCTATCTTTTCCCTCTCCGTAGACTATGGCCTCGTTATTTAGAGGTCAGTCTAAGTGTCCCCAGACTGGAAAACTACTCAGGATGTCTCTCCAGCATTGAGTCACATCAGCATTAACACAGTGCTGTTAGGTGCTAGTCCTTCTCCAGTTTGAAGACATATATACCCTCTTATGAAAAGACCTGCAATACCTTAGTCATGTGTGTATGCACTTCAAAGTAGGTGCTACTGAGGAAAGCCAAAGTGGCAATTTGATCGATACACATGCATCAGCATGTTATTGTGGTACATGCCGTATACCTTCTCTTCGGAAAGAGGTCAGTTTCCAGCAATTAGGATTAGTTCCTTCCTCACAAGCTGCCCATGACAGACAAGCTGTCATCAGCTGCTTACACCCAGCAATCCTTAAACACTTCTTCACACACCAATTCCCTATTCACTTCTGGGTCAGTCAGGACTTTATTCCTCTGTACTGAAAATATACTTTAAAGGAGTGTGGATTAAAAGCAGGAAAGCTTTTGGAGTATTGTTTTATATGAGATTTTATCAAATGCTTTTGATATGTCTAGAAAGAAGGAAGAGACCAGCTTACCTGTGCTTCTATTTTTATTGATAGCATCAGGGAATTTCAGGAGAACTGTGCTGATACTATGATTTGGGTGAAAGACATGTTTGTGAAGAAGAGGAGGTCATTGGTGGTTATACACTGAAGTAGCTGAGAATGACTTTTTGATAATGGAGACAGGATTGCGATGAGTCTGTAGTATAAGTAGTCTGTGAAAGTGGGAAGTTCTATGATGGATCTGTTTATTAGGGCTGATATTGGGTAAGCTATGGTGACTGTGGCTATTTTTACGTAATCAGAAAGAAGGTTGTCTGCAGCTTTAATGGATTTTTTTTTATGCTAGAAGTAGGGATAGGCTTGACTGAGAATTGGGTCATAACTGTGTTAGACTGGTAGGGGGAGATGTGAATTAAAGGAGGACATGTTTTTAATAAGTAAAAATAATGTTTACTGAAAGTTATTAAGATAGCTGAAATCTATACTATAGCCTGGGTTGATACTTTTTGGTCAGATTACCAGAACAATCTGGGGCTGTTTGATAAGACTGTTGTTAATTGTAATACTGTTGTGTTTTGTCATCTTTTTTATAAATTTCACCTTGTTTCTTAGTTGTTTGTACTTTATGAGGTTTTCTTGGGTTTTAATTGTATGCCATCTTTTTCATGCATTATCTCTATCTTTCATTAGTTGACTGGTTGTTACAGTAAGTCATGGGGATGGATTTTGTCTCTTTTTCTCCTTAGGAGAGCATATTGGTTTAGTTTACTATTAAAGACAGCATTGAATTGTCATCTGGGGAAGTCATTTCCATTGACAAAATTCTTGTAGTCTATCATGCTATCTACACAGTCACTGATTTAAAAGCTTTAGATGCAAAAAGAAAGCTCTTTGTTCTGCTACTAAATATTGACTTAGATATTTTCCATAAAGTACCTAGAAACTATTTAATAAGTATTCAATCTGTTTGAGAGTAGAATAAATCAAATTCACATTAATTTCTGAGTCTATATTAGTTCGCTGAAATTTTATTTCGGTGAACACCTATTCATCAACCTCTATTCAGCAAAAATCACTTCAATGATTCATTGAATTTACCAAGGGCAAAGACATAGTTGGCCAACTACAGAACTTTCCACTTTTCGCCACTGTGGTGCGATCTTGGAGTTGATGTATATATATATATATATATATATACGTTGTTCTGTTGTGCTGTGGGCAAATATTTCCTTGCCCTTGGTAAATTCAGCAGCTCACTGAAGTGATTATCACTGAATAGCGGTCGATGAATAGGTGTTCACCTAAATAAAATTTTGGTGAACTAATACAGATCCTCATTTTTTTGTGAAATTCTCCTTGATAGAAAAAACTCAAGACACTTCCGTTTACCATGAATTATTATGAGTATGTTGTTCTTGGAATCAACAAATGAGCAAACTAATATTTCTGTAATTTGGATGCGGCAATACCATAGTTACTAAAGCACAAATTTACAAACTTCAACTTACAGTGGAACTGGAGATTATACCCTAATAACGGATCTTCTCAAGTGTGTGTGTGTGTGTGTGTGTGTGTGTGTGTGTGTGTGTGTGTGTGTGTGTGTGTGTGTCCGTGTGTGCGTGTGTGTGTGTGTGTGTGTGTGTGTGTGTGTGTGTGTGTGTGTGTGTGTGTGCTCTAGATTACTGTACCATATAAGTATATGATGCCATTGCATGGTGAAGAAAAGAGAGCAGAGAAAGTCTATAACATACGTTATAATTTCTCCAGGGGGGAGAACCAGGGACAACAAAAAACAAATTCAGTACCAAGAAATATCTGACTTATAGAATGCTATATGGCCAGATGGTCCACCTTGTCCTCCATGCAGACAATTGACTAATCACATGAAACCTAAAGCACACTAAAAATACAAAAGTACACCAATCTCCTTTGCCACTTTATTAAATGTTTGAGTGCTTTCACTCCAAATGATATCAGAATTTCATCAGAATAACAAACTAATACTTACTGTTTCAAAATAAATAGCAATGAAAACTGTCAATCACCTTAAAAAGAGCCAAGCATATGCATCACAGCCTCCATGCATTAATGAAATAACATATTAGTAGTACTCTGATATTGAGAGCAGAAAAAAAGTGCATTGTGTGTGTGTGTGTGTGTGTGTGTGTGTGTGTGTGTGTGTGTGTGTGTGTGTGTGTGTGTGTGTGTGTGTGTGCACACGCACACTAAGTTTTTTTAATATTAGGATTTAATTTTTTATTGAATTATTCTATATTTAATTGATGTATAATTGGCTCTTTTAAGGTAGTAGTTAAAACAAGGGGTCAACAAACGAATAGCTAAAGTTAGAAATAATTGCAGTTATTAAAGGAAAGTAGTTATAACATTAGTCTCTTTGCAAATAACCAAAATGAAATGGTACTGGGAAATGTTTTGTGTTAATCTACATGACACCCTGGTTTACAGTAACACAGCTAAGGCTGTTTTTCCAAGTAGGTCACCATCATAGCCATTTGCTTACAATGCTTCTGAACTCTTCAAATAATATAGCTTACAATTCAGCTAAGTGGCTTTACAAAAAATGTCTATATACAGGTCAGTATGGACAGTACAACTGCAACAAGTAACAAGGTCACAATGCCAGTCATGAAAACAGGACATAGTGTGAACTCAGGTCAAGTACAGTTTTTAAATGGCGCTAATTATTTACAATATGAGCTTACAGCATAAACAACATGGCAATGCATCCACACAAAATACTTCTGAATGTGACAATCAGACTTATGTTTTACAGAAAATCTTCCACCGCTGTGGAATCTTCATTATGCAATTCCTACTACTCAGTTTAGTGACCAAAGTATGGATTAGCATGTGCATCCCAGGAAAGCATGCATCATGGAACTGACCCCTAGGGGCAGTCATCTGTTGGCAAACAGAAACTCTGCCAGTAGTTTCACCTCCTGAAACATTGCAGCAAATATGGTGTCAGCATTATTCCCCATGCCCCGACGTGTCTCATTGGTGATGTTTCCCTCATTACATGCCTGAATTAGGTCAACATCTTCACATTGAAGGTAGATATGGAGAATTATTGTCAGTTCTAGTATGCAGTCAGCAATAATCAAACAAAATAACTAAACTTGGTGCAGGAATACTTCACCCTGTCAGCTTCATCATCAAGGTCTCTAAGCTTTTCCAAAGTGCTTATTTTAACCATGTATTTTGACTTGAATGTTTGGAGACAGTCTACTTAGCTAATCTAATGTGTACTCCCAAGGAAAGACAAAGCCCTTCTGTGGTCTTCACTTTCCTCCTCCCATTCACCAGGCAGAGTCTCAAATTCTTTCACTTCAAACTAGTAAACATTTGCTGATGAGGTCACTTTCACAATGATGTAACATGTTCAGTATCTGGCAAAGAGTGCGTGAGCAGAGTATTGCTATATTCAAAGTACGGAATCTTCAAGCTATATATTCTGCTTCTGGAACTACTGCACACAGCCTTGCTTGTGCTCCATTAAATTTGCCACTCGATTTGCTACCTCTTTCATATCTCCTTGTTTTTTATGTCAAGTCCCCATGCAGTCATACCTTTGCAGAAATAGTTGCAGAAATAGTTCAGCCAGTGCTTGTCCAGTGGTGTTAAATGATTTCACAAATTCTATAAAAACTCCATGTTCTCTCTTTTGTATATAGTGGATTGCCAGAGTTATTTGTTCTTTTTTAAAAAAATGTCTGTGACAACATCTGCAGTTAGACTGAAGAATTTTGCTGATTTTACTTTAGGTAAAATTCTTCTTCTTTGTATCTGCTGACCTATTAAGTGAATATTTAATTCTGGATTTGAGCAGAACTACACAGTGCATTTCAAGCAGCACAGTCTTAGAAGACCGCATGGTAGTGAACTTAACAATAGTAATTAACTTTCCAGTTGCAGACTGCTTTCCTCTCAGTGGAATATTTTCCCTTTCACATAGAAGAATAACTAGGTCAAGCATCGTTGAACATTTCTTCTACATTAAAGTAGTTTCTGATCCTGTTTCACAAGGTAGTGCAATGTGGTAATCTATTGTCCACTGCATACATTAATGAAGCCATCTGCCTTTACAATAGCATTTCCATGGTCTTTTGAAAATTTGCCACCTTTCCAGTATTTTCTCGGCATTTGACCAGTCAATCATTGGTGCTGAAACCAAGACAGAGTCCTTTGAAATGTTGAAAACAAAACATGGACCACAAAGTACTGTATCCAAATGCACAGAGCATTGTGCAAAACTGTACTCTCTCAGCAGGTGAAGGTTAAACTGCTGATATTGCTGATGGCCAGTGTAAGACCTATTAAGCCATTTTGATACTGGTAATGTTATGGTGCTAGCATCTGCCTTGTCAAAATAGTAACCTTTTGGGCTTTTGTTAGTGTCTGGTGATTATATAACCAATATCCCTTTCATCATGCAACTATGACCTTAACACCTTCACTAGAGTTTCAGCTGTGCTGCTCTGTGGCATTCCAGCATCACCATCTTCAATAGACAGATTACACTGTACCAACATTGCAGGTAGCTGCTCAGGTGCAGCAGTAGGATCATCGGAAGTTGCTAGGCTGTTGGCCCTGAGGCCCTTACAAGCCTAGCCAAGAATTTAGCCCATGTTCCAACAAGTCAGCACCCTATCCCACTGTCCAGCAGGGACACAGGTGGAATCCCAGGGGTGTATGTATTTTCTGTTCCCCATCCAGTTATCCAGGTTGTGCTTAAAAAGGTTTAATGAGGTACACTGCTTTATGTGGAGAGGGAGTCTATTCCACAAAAGGGGGAGCCTCTGGGGCAGAAGTCTGTCCCACCAACAAGTCCTATTGATGTCACACACCAGGTTGAGGTTGTGTGTTCAAGTTACTCGAGTGGAGCTTGACATGTGGATATGCAGCAGTCCCATCAGGGTGGGGCCTGAGATTGCTTTGTATGTGAAACAGAAGTCACTTCTGAGGAGTCTATAGGAGACTGAGTAGAGGGACAGGGCTTTTAGCTTATCTGTGTGGGGTAGATGTTTGAGGCACTGGATTCTCTGGGTGAGGATCCTCTGCGGTTTCTCCAGCTGCTGCATGTGCTTTGTGAGGAACATGCCAAAAGGAGGCATTGTACTCAATAATCGATCTTATAAGGGAAGAATATAAGATGTCCATCATGGTTATGTGTTGTAGCAGAACACACTGGCATGTTAACATTGCTACACAAAAAAAGAATGACAATTAATGGCACAGTCCATAAATAAGCTCACATGTCTATCAGATATGGAGACTAAACATTTAAACATTTGCAGAACTGTAGGCATGTACTGGCAGTAGCATTGTCCCACAGAAAAAAGCATGGATAAAACCTAAACATGTACAACACCTCCAGTATGTCAGATGGTATCAAAATTACCTGCTTGAAGATGGCCCTTCAGAAGGGACTTCAGAAAGCCTTTATCCTACACAAATCCTCTACTTGTTTACCAGCACATCTGCAAAAACATGGATGTTATACAAAAGGTATAACATCACTATGGCAGTATGATAAACCAAATAAGAAATGCAGAGAGTCTTTTAGATAGCTGTGTTGCCTCTCCTTGTCTTGCACATTTAGTTTTCCTCTGCTGAGTACCTGAAAGTTTTCTTTCCTGCATGACTTCCATCCTACAAAGCAAACAAGGACTGTTTTAGGCATTCAGCACAGCAATATGATATAATAAATACAACATCGATCTCCAAGTCATACATGGGTGAGGTCCTGACTCTGCCTCAGATGGCCAGTGTTTGAGTGCATGAACTGAGTGCTTTTAGAAAGACAAAATAGTAACTAAGTAGACCACCTGGATGCTACCAGCAAATATTCAATGTAGTCCTACAGCAGTTATTCCTTCTACAGCCTCTGAAAACAATCCCAATGTGATTTTCAGTTGTAGAAGCACTTATATGTGTGCTACACCTGATCTACATAACACGTGCACCTATCCCTGTCACTGCAGGAGCTTGCCCAGTTTAAATATCATCACTTCCTCACTTCTGTATCACTATACTTAACTCACAAATACATGCATCACTGCACTAAAGGTTAACAGACTTATTATCAATCACTAGTGTCAGATTCCAAGGATGCTGCTAACAAGTAGGAAGACCAAAATAAAAAAAAAACTGAATAAACAGAGGTGGTGTGACTTGTTAAAAAGATCAATAAAAGGAACTATCGCCTACTCCAAATTCCATCAAAAACTCCTGTTATATAGTGGTATATTATCATTACCAATAATTAAAAAAAAATACACACAACACTTGTTCAAACACATACACACACACACAGACATACACACACACACACACACACACACACACACACACACACACACACACACACACACACACACACACACTGCATGCTTATTTGCAGACAAATTGAAAGGACCACCAATTCACCTTGAGCATGCCTTTTTGGTGTTGGTAGAAATCAGAGCAGCTAGATAAAGCTCACACAGGGAAAGGAAGGACATGCAAACTAAACACAGATGGAGACTCAGCCAAGAACTCAACCAGACTAAAAACCAAGCACTGTGACCTGGCTACAATACTGTGCCAATAACCGGTTACTTTTTTACAGGAATCCTGCCCAGGGCACCCACAACAGTCACTTACAATGTTTAATGTTAAAGGATAAGAAGTCTGAAATTGTTCATAATGTTGAAGGATAAGAAGTCTGAAACTCAAATGCCTGTCAGTGCTTAGTGTCTATAGCCCTCAATAATTTGCTAGAAGGCCACAAACTGTACAAGAAATCCATTAAAATATGAGGCCAAATCAGTGTCAAGTTGCAAAACAAGAGACAGCTGAAAGTGTTGAACCTATTTAACACTGTTGCCACAGTAAAAAAAAATCTCATAAATAAAATGTCTTAATCCTGCAAAAACAGGAATTAATGACTGCATATACTAGGCAAATGACAGCCAGCCAATTTCAGTGACAGATGTCCGCTCAACAAACAGTTACATCTTTTAACTGTGTATACTTCAGATGTCTGATTGTGAAAAAAAAATAATGGTTACATTATAATGTATTTTTATCACATGCAAGCAGGAGAAACAGCTTGTATTCCAGCTTGTTTCACCCAACTAGACAATATTCCTGCAAAGCCAGAACTACAATAGCAAACATCAATGACGTTCATGCCATTCAGAGACAACCCACATACTCACTGCCATTGATTTTTTACCCTAGTTTGAGCCTGCCAGAATAAAAAAGCAATGTTTATTGGGTACACTGATATATTTATGGTTTACAGAAATAGTAGTCATAGCTTGTATTCCAGATTTCACCACTCATTTGTCCATTAATCCTCCAAAACAAGAACCAGAAGAAGAAACAGGAGGATTGATCATTTTATTCACAATCAGTCTCAAACTCATTACCTACCCATATAATCTAGTCTGACTCTGTCAGGATAAAAAAGAGGTGGCTACATTAATATATTTTTGTTTCACAAAAACAGTAGTCATAGATTGAATTCCAGCCTACTTCACTCAATTACACATTAGTGTTTCAAAACTAGAATTATGATAGTTAATAGCAGGGCCAATCATTTCATCCAGATACAAGTCCCACACCCACAACATTTAGTATCTGGTTTGACCCTGGCATGATAAAAAGACAATGGTTACATTAATTTATTTTTGTTTTACAGAAACAGTAGTCGCAGCTTGTATCCTGGGTTGTTTCACTCAATTACACACAAGTCTTCCAAAATCAGAATTATAAGAGCAAACAGCAGAATCAAACATTCCATTAACAGAAACCCCCCTATACCCATGTTGTACCCATACTGTCTGGTTTGATCCAGTCACAATAAAAATGGTTACAATAATGTAGCTTTGTTTCACAGAAATAGTAATCACAGCTCATATTCTAGCTTTCTTCACCTAAATATTCATTAGTTCTGCAAAGCCAGAATTATAACAACAAACAGGAGGGCTGATCATTTCATCCATAGACAGTCCCCATACCCATTGCCTACCCAAAATATCTAGTTTGACATTGGTAGGATAAAAATGGTTATAATAACTACTTGAAACAGTAGTCACAGCTTGTATTCTAGCATATTTTACTCAGTTATGCATAGCCCTCAAAAACACAATTACAACTGCAAATAGCTGGGACAGTCATTTAATTTGCAGACAGACCCATACTATTGTCTAAACAAACTATATGGTTTGATTCTGCCAGGAAAAAGAAAGTAAGAGCTATATTATTTTTTCACAAAAGCAGTAGTCAAAGCTTGTATTCCAGATTACTTCACTCAGTTAAACATAAGTCTTCCAATACCAGAATTATAAGAGCAAACAGCAGGGTCAGTCATAGGTCAACCTCTATACTCATTGTGTACCCAAATTATGTGGTTTGATGTAGCCACAATAGAAACGGTTACATTAATGCAGTTTTTTTCACAGAAACAGTAATCACAGCTTGTATTCCAGCTTGCTTCCCCCATATATACATTAGTTCTGCAAAGCAAACCAGAATACCAATTATTTCCGCCACAGACAGATCACATACATACGGGTCATACAAACCATGTGATTTGACCATGACAGAATAAAAACAAAACAATAGTTATTACATATATATATTTCTCAGAAACAATGGCCACAGCTTGTATTTCAGCTCGCTTCAATCAGTTATATGTCATTCTTCCAAACCAGAATCATAATAACAAACAACAGAGCCAATCATTTTACCCACAGGCAGTCTCCATACTCACTGCGTTTTGAAAGCATCTGGTTTCCTATCCCTTATCTGTAACAATCTTCCACTCCAAATCAGAAGCCATACCTCCCTTTCTAACTTCAAACATGATCTAATACTGCATCTCCATAACAACCCTATATGTACCTGCAACCACCTTATTTAACCCATCTCTCTCCCTATACCCACTTTACCACTGTCTGATCTATAAGACCTTTCCTATTTCTATAACTTACTATATCTATATGCTCTCCCTTCTACACCCTCCCTCTAGATCACTACATCCCTCCTCTACTACTTTCTTCTGCACCATCTCTTCCTCTGATCTGAGGCCCCTTGTGCATACATGTTTCTCTTATTTTTTTTACTCCTGCACTAGTTTCATCCTCAGATCTGAGGCACCCTGCACATACACAATTTCTCCTTCTATCCATTAATCTAATAATGCCATATTATTTTCAAATGATTACCTATAACCTTAATTCCCTTACTGCATACTTCTTGGATTTATTATCATAATTTTTCCTTTTATAACCTTATTATTATATTTTTGTATATAGCTATGTTTAATTCCATGGAGTACATTATTTTTTTTTCTTATCCATTGTATTCATGATATTGTTTTGTTCTGTATTATTGTAAACTTGTCTCTACTTGTATGTCTGTTTGGGGCTTTTTATCTCGGGTCTCCACTGAAAAAAGGTACATTCTTACCCAGCTGGACCAACCCGGTTAACAAATACAAAATAATAAAATAAATAAATAATATGATAAACAGGTTTTTTTTTTTGTTGTTGTTTGTTTTTTAGTTAGAGAAACACAAGTCAAAGCTCATTTTTCAGTTTGTTTCACACAAATACATATTAGTTATGCAATTCTTTCTTTAGATTTCTGCCATTGGCAGCATCAAAACATGTACAAGGTTTAACTCAAATAATATCAGGACTGATTTACTCTAGGCACACTCTCGCTGTTTAGCAACAATGTGAGCACACAAACGGAACTTAGAACAAAAACTGGATTTGGTCAACAGAATCTCCCACATGTATTTAATTGAACAAAAACAAACTAAGCACTTTTGTCCCATGACATTCAAAGGACTTCATCAGTGTAAAATTGACACAAAACTGTTTGATGCAAATATTAATCATCAACCAATCATGGCAGTTTATTTAGAGAATCATAAATAATAAATATAAATGCTCTACACAATATAGCCCATGAAATATTGTCATATATGAAAAATATAAATAAAATACAATGGTCCAGGTCTAGAACAGCATTACAATAAAACATAAATGAACTCATAGTGCATTGGATTTCCTTTTTAAAACACTCATAACTGATGAATAATCATTCAAAGCTGAAGGAATAGAGGTATTCAACCTCAACTGCCAAACCAATCTCTTATACTCTATCAGAGTTTTGATTGGAATGATCACCAAAGATTTATTTTAATTAAAATGGTGATCTTACCAAAATGCTTTATGTTATTCAAAACTTATCAATCACTCCTCCTAAAAAGTATTTAAAGAGAATTAACTCTATTCTTAGAAATGTCTTTTGCTACCCTATCAAATCTAGGATAACTTTCGAACATCACATAAGAAATTGGAAAGATGGAGCAATATCACTCAGCAAAATGGAAAATTGTACATGAGTATATATGGCTTGAAATGGATAAAATATTTAAAAATTCTTCTTCTTCTTCTTTCGGCTGCTCCCGTTAGGGGTCACCTCAGCAGACAGTACAGAAATAAAATACTTCAAAATTACACAATCAAATTTCACAAAATAATTTTATTTTGTTAATAAAGAATGCTTTTAAAAATAGTTTAAAAAATAAATTCTAATTACATTAATAATATTTTGAACACTTTTAGAATTTTTTTTTATAAAAATTCTGATTTAAAGGCTTGGATATTTATATTATTCCTGATAGCTTTTGCACAGGGTTATATAGATTATTCACATATAAATACAATGTGGATCTTAAGAAGTAACAATCTAATTTTTTGGAATCAATTATTACGTGAAACAAAAATCCATACTTTAGAATATTTTATAAGAAAAATATGATTTTGATCCAAATAACTGGCTTACAATACAAATTAACAGACAATATTTAGTATCTAAAATAGGATATCCAGTATAACAGAATTTAATAAAAATGCTTTCCAGGTCTTACTGAATATTTAATAAAATGTAGAAATAATCTAAATAATAAAAAAAAGGGTAGCTATCAAATTTATTTTATTTTATTTAATTATTTAACATTTGTTTCCCAGGAAAGTCAGACCTGGAATTAAACCAATTTTCAGCGAAGGCACAGGGAGAAGTGCTCCAGACGCATGTCTTTATAATGTGGGAGGAAACTGGAATACCCGGAGAAAACTGACACAAACGCAGGGAGGACATGCAGACTCTGCACAGAAGGCACTCCAGCCAAGAATCAAACCGGAGAACCTCTTGCTGTGAGGTGACAATGCTAATGCTGCACCACTGTGCCATCCAAAATATTTATAGATTTACAAATATTTATAGATTAATAAAACTATTGAGGTCAAATATCAAAGACAACTATTGGGACCATTTTTATCAATTAAACAATAATATTATTTCAGATTGTGATAAAAAATAATTTTGAAGTCACCTTGAAATACTTCCACATCTCTAAGTTGGAAGATATTTTTGTGGAAATTTTTAAATAAAGCCTTTATAATGCCACATAAAACTGAAGTTATGTACAAGAAACAAAATATTTCATGTGGAGATGCAATTCTAGTTTAAAAGTAGATTGGCAACATATGAATATTGATTGTGAAGTTTTAAAACCTTTCTGGGATAATGTTAATATATTTATGTAAGCATTATAGTCTGATAATTTTAAGTTAACTAACTCTTTAGTAATACTGAATGCTCCAATTCATCAGGTTATTCCTAAATCAAAATATCATCTTCTTTGGAGTATTTTAGCTATGGCTAGAAAAGTGATCACTAAAACTGGAAGAATTCAAATACTCCCTCAATTGTTGAATTTATAAATATTGGAAAGGCTGCTTGTTATAATGAATTGCATGTTATTAAGATGAGAAGTAATCATAATAATCCCCTGCACAATAGTTGGTTAAAAGTAGAACGTTTACTGGAAAATATTAATTGAAAGTTGATTCTTCTCCATTTGATTTGTTCCATTATATGTAGTCACATGGTTTGGGAAGGGCCAGTGCCTATTTTATAAGTCTTTGATTTGTTCCATTATATGTAGTCACATGGTTTGGGAAGGGCCACTGCCTATTTTATAAGTCTTTGATTTGTTCCATTATATGTAGTCACATGGTTTGGGAAGGGCCACTGCCTATTTTATAAGTCTTTGATTTGTTCCATTATATGTAGTCACATGGTTTGGGAAGGGCCACTGCCTATTTTATAAGTCTTTGATTTGTTCCATTATATGTAGTCACATGGTTTGAGAAGGGCCAGTGCCTATTTTATAAGTCTTTGATTTGTTCCATTATATGTAGTCACATGGTTTGGGAAGGGCCACTGCCTATTTTATAAGTGTAATAGCAAAATTACACAGAAGGTGTGGTGAGCCTCTTCTCTACTGAAATGTATAAAATAATCACCCAGTTTAACAGTCCTATTACAGATTGACTGGCAGTGATAAATTCCAGGTAATAAAAGTCATTAGTGGAAAGATCTGCGTAATTATGACAGTCACTTGATGTAAGAAAAAGATTTTCATTGTGGAATGTATTCAGTATGCTTGTGATTATCTGCTTAATTAAATCATAACTCTAAACTTAAATGATGGGTTAATTAATTTAATTAAATTAATACTCTACAATGTGATCCCATTTAGAAAATTCTCTCCCAATGAATAAGAACATCACTGTGGTTTCACCTCTGCTATGAGTGAGAGTGACAGCTGTGTCTTTATTCACTGTTCTTTCATTTTATTTATTCCAGTAGTGGGAATAAAACCTACTGCTTACTAGTCTTCCTACACCAAAGGTGGGTGAGCTCCCTGTTGCACCACTAACACTAATATCTGTATATTATCTGGTTATCTTTTGGACAAGCCGCGATGGTGCAGTGGTAGCATTGTCGCCTCACAGCAAAAAGTTCTCCCATTCGATTCTCAGCTAGAGCGCCTTCTGTGTGGAGTCTGCATGTCCTCCCCATGGTTGAATGGCATTTGAAAGACATGCGTGAATGGGCGTGCCTTTGTTGAAGGTTGGGTGTCAGGCTGGCACCTTGGCACCATAAAAATCAACTGCCAATCATTAGCGGACCGGAGTTCCCCAGTGGGACCCCTAACTGGGAAAAGCAAGAAGAAGATCTGGCTATCTTTTGGAAAAACATCACTTTGCTTTTGCAGTGAAATCCTTTGAATTTCCTAGCTGATCATCTCTTACAATTTTAAATACATTTTAATGTTTGGTTAGAAATATTAACTTAATTCTTTAGTTCAGACTCAGAACTAATGGTCAAAGACACATTTTATGGGACAAGAAGCTTGTTATCAGTGAATACTAACAGCTATATACAATAATTTAAGAACCACACACAGTGCAGAGATTGGGGCATTTTATCAACACTGCTTATAATGTCAGGTATCTTACTAATTACTACAATTCTTAGGTCTGAGACAAATACCTCATGGAAATAATTGCAGACTTCTGATAAAGTCAAATCTACTGTGCACAGAACATGCAGAAGGAACTCCAGGTATAAAACAATACATGAAGGTCTTGTTTACTGTGTGTTCATCAATCTTCTAGTTGGATTAAATTGAAGGAAAAACAAATTATGGAGAGAAAAATGTAGAGTTTCCCATTAACCACAGCTCCACATCTACCTGAAAATAACTTGTGTCGTAGAAACTCACAATAAACACCTGCTTATACACTTCTCCTCATCCAATACCTTCTAGCATCATATCTGTGTTTACCTAGATGTATGTCTTATGTACATCTTCAGTAAATTTTAAATGATGCTGCCTGCTGTGGTGGATCTATATTATAAAATCGAAGTCTTACAACTTTGAATGTTATAATATCAAACCCAGTAGAGCAAAACACCAGAAAACCGAACAGTCAGAATAGCGAATATTTTCCCAGGGAAAAAATTTGCTGTTCCGACAAACATACACACAACAAAAGCACACCAAAATAAATAATTCACACACACACACTTCACAAAACCCTACACTAAACGATACATACACCACTAGCTATCAACTTACCTTAACCCAACCCTAACCCTAAGGTCCGTCACTATCGCACACTCATCTTACCCGCTCCCTAACCCTCACGTCCACACAATCGCACACTTACCTGACCCACGCCCTAACCCTAACTCACCTAACCCACGCCCAATCACATACTCACCTTCATTCGCACACTTAACTTAACCCGGTCCGTAACCTTTGCTACACAGTCGAGGAAATAGCAAAGCTGCAGAAACGGCCCACCGAATACTTTCTGTAGGAAAGTATTCGATGTTCTGCAGCTTCGCTATTTCCAGAGTTCACTCTACTGGGTTCAATATTATAACATTCAAAGTTGTAAGACTTTGATGTTATAATATAGACCCGCTATGGTAATGTTTCTCTACTGATTAACTTTCCAACCGTCTTTCTGAACTGACCAATTCCCTACTTCATATGTTGCTTTGATCTAGCTATGTTCAAGCTTATCATCTGAGGTATGCTGTAGAACTTCCCTTCCACAATGCACCTTCTACATCATGAAGCTTTACCCTTGTTTTATTAGCTATAGCATTCCGTGTTGTTGATGAAATCTAGGCATGAGTACATTTTCGTACACTTTGAGCAGTACTTTATGACTAAGTCCAAATTCAGCTCATAGTTAAATGTTTCCTGTTTCCTTATTCATGTCTGTATTTCCCATAAGCTGTTTCTCAGCACATCTCCACTTATCTGTGAAACTGTCTTCAAA
>NC_056745.1:1414364017-1414379017 GCF_019279795.1 Protopterus annectens
TCTCCCTATTTTGACTAGGTGGGTTCTATCAGTGAGCCAGTTTACTACCCATCTGGTAAGATATGGATTGATGCCTAGTTGAGAGAGTTTATCCATTATAGCTGAGTGGGGAATAGTATCGAAGGCCTTGGCCAGATCAAGGTAGGAGGTGTAAACCATCGTCCTCTCATCCATGGCATCGGTGACTGTTTCAAAGAAATCAACCAAATTTGACACGCATGACTCCCCTTGACAAAACCAGACTGTGTGGGATCAAGTGTCTGGAGGTTGCCAATGTCCTTGTTAATGAGGTCCTTGATAATCTTCTCCATGGCCTTGCAGATCAGGCTAGTTAGGTTGATGGGTCTATAATTTCCTGGATTGGTGGATGCTCCACCTTTGTGCAGAGGGATGACAGTAGCTGTCCTCCACTTGGCTGGGATGAAGCCGGTACTCAGGCTTTGGTTAAATAGGATGCCTAATGGTGCTGCAAGTTCCTGCCTGAGTTCATGTAGGATGCAGCCTGGGATGTTATCTGGTTCCATAGAGGCTGTATTTTTTGAGTTTGAGAGGGCAGTGATGACTTGCTCCCTAGAGATAAAGGGAGGGGGGCAGGTACTGGGGATGTCCTTTTTTACTGATGGGGGGGACAGAAGAGTGAAGTTTTCACTGAACCTTTCTGCCAGCAGGTTGGCTATATCTACAGGGTTTGTGGATGTGGTGTCCTTGACCACCAGTTCTAAGCAGTTCTGGGTGCTTCCCTTGAGATTGTGGACATATGTAAAGAAAGCCTTATGAATGTCTTTAGTAAATGTAGCCAATTTGGACTCGAAGTTTGCTTTGGAGAATTTCACTACTGCTTTTACTTACTTGCTCAGACTAAGGAGAGATTGCTTCCAAGTAGGCATCTGTTCCTTCTTGGTCCTGATCAGCAATGTTTTCCTTTTATTAAAGAGTTTATTTATTGTAGATGTCCACCAGACAGGTTTACTCTTCCTTGAAGAGCAGGATTTTGTCCTGTCGGGTATTCCTGATTTCATGCAGTTATATAAATGCTCATACAGTACTTTGGTATAGGTTTGCAGATATGTGCCAGTTCCTATGGAGGGGGAGGGGGCTGTGAAGTTGTTTATACCTTCTGTCAGGAGGTTGTAATCAGCTTTCGAGAAGTTTTTTTGTTTGATCCCAGCTAGGGTCAAACAAAAAATTATAACTCCCATACATATTTCCCTGCAGATGGATATAGAAGTATAAATATATCTACAGTGTCAATTAAAGTCATATGCAAGTAAGAAATGTAAATTATTGCTATAGAAGTAATCTGTATATGCAATAATGTTACAAAATATACTATAATAAGCAAAACAATAATAAGTTATGTATGTGTGTTAAACTAATTAACATAATATAATGTACAACTAAAACTCATATAGTCCAAAAACATAGGTGCCTATTAATAAAAACATGTTAAAAGACTTTTCTGTACATGCTGTAAAGAAGCAGAAAACTAGATTCTTACATAGGAATAATGACTTAATAAAGAAACTCAAATATACAAGTAAATCTTGATGATTGGATGGGAAATAAGAAATTCACCCCGGGGATCACCTCTGTGGCTCTGCTCGACAGTGGCACAGGAAAATCATTTTCTTGGGTGGTAAAAGCCAGGGTACCTTTTTGGCTGGGCTTGTATAGGCCCCAGAGCCGATAGCCTAGTACCTACCTATGAACCTATGAACCTATAAAAAGTAAAATATACCAAATGAATAAGAAGATGCTAAACCTACTGTAGGAAACAAGAGAAAACTATATAGACCTCTTCCTAGCTACTGTCTGCATATCATCTACTAAATCATTGCAAGAAATGATGGAAATAAAAAAAAAACACATGATAACAGTTAAAGTCCAACCATGGTGAAAAGCCCTATTAGTGACCTGTCATAAAATAGTGAACTATTTTCTTCTGTTTTATCTTTGCATTCTATAAATACTACCTAAGTCAACTCCTAAATTTTCTTTTTTTATAAGATGAATAATGTTTAAAACAGAATGTTTGATTTTTCCTAGAAAATTTAAAATTTTTACCTATTCATTTTACTTCCATGCCCTTTTAAAGTACATGCTAAGTTAAACATTGCAAAAAGAGAGTGACGTCTCCTTGGTTACTACTTACATCAGTGTGTCACAAGATGATTATCTCTATTTTCTGCAGAATTCTTTGGATGGCTTTCCATGCACTGCTGAATCACTGATTACTACAAGTAATTAACAAGGGGGCATATGGTGCAGCAGTTAACTTTGTTGCCTTATAGTGCTTGTTTCTCCAGATTGGTTCTTGCTTTGAGTGCCTCTTGAATGGAGTCTATGAGTCCTCAATATGTATCTGTATACATTTGCTTCTAACTGTTGTTTCGTCTCACATCCCAAAGATATGTTTTAGATGAATTGATAATCCTACAAACTGCCAGGGTATGTATGCAGCATCTGTGCAAGTGTGTGTGTGTGTGTGTGTGTGTGTGTGTGTGTGTGTGTGTGTGTGTGTGTGTGTGTGTGTATGTATGTAAGTGTGTCCATGTGCATGCATACATATGAGTGAGTACATGTACATCCTGTTCTGGACTGACTTCCCATCCAGTATTATTTTCTTTGCCTTGTGACCACTGACAGTTGTGATAGGCTCCATCTCCTCCCTGACAATGAAAAGGTATAGGTGTTAGGGAATATATGGATTTATGAATATAAAGAATAAAACACTGCTACAGACCATTAAATAAATGGTTTCTAAAATACTGTGTTGAATGATTCAGAAAGGTTGATTTGGTTTACACATCTTAATGAACCAAAATGTAAATGAATAAATCAATTAATCAGAACTGCCCAAATTCCTATATATTGAGCCTATTTTGTCAAATATCCAATTTCTTAAAAAAGTTTGATGTAAAAATCTTAGTGTTGAATATGGAAGAGGTTGGGGAGTGCAAGCAATTATTAATTATATGCAGGGAAACAGAGGACAGCAGTAAACATCACATACATGGAGGTAATGTCTTTTCTTTTGCAGTCAAAAATAACATAGTAGTGCACTTCGTGTTGTGCTGTTTGTCTTCATCCAATAGCTGTTTCCTGCTCCTTTACAATGTCACTGCTTAGTAGTGCTAAATCCAAGGTCATGTAACTTTGAGAAAGATTAACATCCACTGCAAAAGGTTGGAAGCACACTGGGTCTGTTGCTAAGCTCTATCTGTTAACGTACTGGAGGTAAGAGTTCAGTCTTGATTTCTGGTCACAGTTTTGTGACGTCTTCAGGTTGGGTTTTCTCTGGGCACTTTGGTGACCTCTGCACTTCAAAAATATGTAGATAGAGAGAGAGAGAGAGAGAGAGAGAGAGAGAGAGACAGAGACAGAGACAGAGGGTTAGATAGAGAGATAGATAAATAGACAGACAGACAGATACATTTCACTTACCCTTGACTTTGTTGCTCGGGATGTAGCAGATTCCCTTTCTCTAATGTATGAAGTCAGTGTTAGTAGAAAAATGAATTGTGAGACATAGCCCCTCTCATGTAATGCATGTAGGGACTTACCTCCCTATAATAACATGTTTTGTGCTTGTCATCATATTTTCTTTTCAGTTTCCTTTTGGCATATTTTCACAGGGATGTATTTCTTTACATGAATTGGTTCTCTGTGTACTTTCTATATACTTAATCACTTCTGAGATCATAGGATTGTGGGTATTGTTTCATTTCATGAGTTATGCTTTTTAATGAAGGTATAGACACTTGTTTGCAATAAAATCAACAGTTTTGGTCCAGCTATAATGTGAATTTTGTGTAAGCAGATACAGTTTAGATTGTCGATTTTAACCACAAAATCAGCTTCACCAACTAAGAACGGCCATGCACCATCAAAAGTAGTAGTCACCTAACTTTAAAATATAAGATGACAATATTAACAATGGCTACCACATTAAGAGTTATGCTAGCAGACTAATTGATGTTTAAAATAAGGTTTAGCATGCTTTGGACAGAAAGTTCTTCCTTCTTGACACTGATCTTCTGAATATCAGCAAGCAATTGGTAACAAAAGAGGAATTAGGCAAGCTTTAATACTTGGCCTGCAGTCCCAATCTCATCTCTGTCATCCTTTAAATGGAGGTAAGGACAGCAAGTTACTTCCATAATTACTACGCTGGTCCTGCATTGGAGAGTTCATACTAGCTGATCCACTTACAGGTTCATAGGTACTTACTAGGCTATTGTCCGAGATGATCTTAAGATGCATATCCTTACATGCTCATGGTAGATTTTACCCCTTATATTTTGTACACAAATAATTCAGAGATGGGCAGATCAGAAGCAGTGGAAGCAGAATTACAGTTGGATGTAGCATATAATGAACTTACTTTATTATCCTGAAAATTACTGGTTCCATTTTTGCTGCAGAAAGCCTGCTCACTGCTTTGTTCACTTTGTTTTGTAGTAGCCATTCATTGTACACTGCTCTGTTTGCCTCTGCATCTGTGTTCTGTTGCCTAGCCTCTCCTTCACTTGATACTTTAGGTCTGTCTGTAGTTCTAAGATAATTCTAGAAAGAGCACCATTAGGCTGCATTGTTCTCTATACCTGCATTTTTGAACGTTTTCAAGATGATATGTTGAATGATACAGTCAAGTCAGTTCTCACATAATGTTGTACGTTTCATCATACAGTAATAGCACCATATTTTGTAGAATTTAACTCACTTGCGAAAGATAATGATTTTAATGAAGAGCTAGAAATGGGATACAAGTGAAGTCGTAAAAGGAAACCATTTGCTGCAGTATAGTTTAAATGAAACATAATATATTTTGTTTGCAATCATATTATGTAATATTGGGAAGACTAGGATGGGTTAAGATGTAATGGTTTCTTTCTTTTTTCCTAATATCTTAAAGATACTGACAATCACTTTATCTGCATATCTCTGATGATAAAAGATCATACCTGTCACATTAACCATGCTTCTGAGTACAGCTATTCCAGTTATGTATTCTGTAAATAAATAATGTATTTTTAATGACTATGTTTGTAACAAGGTCATGCATTGACAAACAGTTTGCTAAAGATGTCGTACAATAAATGCAGTTCAACTCTGACTTATTTTACTCAATTCAGTGGTTTATAGTATCTATCCCAGTAACTATTTCTCATAGCACCATTTGTTAGCAGTTTGCATAACTGTTGTTATACTTAATGCAGCTACAATCATGCCCATAAAAAAATCACAGTAAACTATGCATTAATCATTTAAGCCTGTGGAAAAAATGAAGTCAGAGGAGAAATTCCTGGCTTACAGCATACTTTAAAGATTACATTTAGGATTACAAAAATAAAGTGCTGGACAGCAGATGTGATAAAAAATGTTGACTCTAGTCAGTGAAAAATAACTATGTTTGCAGTAATTAAGTTCCCCAAAATAAGGAAAAGCAGCCTTCACCAACTAAAATATTCCAGAGTAAAAGTGCATATTAATGTAATTAACAGTCACTGGTTGCTGAGATCTGCTGTAGGTGATAGTAACTATTATAACAGTACAGGTAGTTCTTGAAAGCTGCTGTGGCTAATGTTGCTAGCAAAGGTGTAAAGTGTGTTGTTTCATGTAAATCATAAAAATGTTTTGTTTTTCTTCTAAGTGTCTGCAAGGAAATTCAGTAAGATGAACATGTCTAGCTTCAATCTGATGAAAAATGATAAAACTGGTACTTTTTGCTGGACTATATTCACGCTGCATCTCATATATAGGGGAAGGGAACTTGCTTCCATATGTATTTACTTATATATTCCAACTCCAAGGTCAAACAACAACAGGGAAAAAAAAAGAAATCTTAAAGAGTGAATGGCTGATGATGTTGCAGTAAAAATACCACTGGTGACAATTTCTCATTAGAAAAACAGTAAATAAATTGCATCTCATCCAGTTTTGAAAGATGGATTGCCACCTTGCATACTTCATTCTGTTACCTATATTGGAGACCTATTTTGTCATCAATATTTCATACAAATCAACTTTGTTAGTCAGGTTATATACTTTCACCTCATAAAATACTGTCAGAATCCCCACAAACGCACACACACACACACACACACACACACACACACACACACACACACACACACACACACACACACACACACACACACACACACACACACACACACACACACACACACACACACACACACACACACACACACATACACACACACACACATACACATACACACAAACATGCAAATGCAGACACATCTGCATGTACTTGCCCACACATGCAATACACCCAACATATGTACACACATGCCACTTAGTTTACCCTCTGTACTCCAAGATAACAACAATTTGAATCCTTCCACATTACCTGACTAATAAGTTAGCAGTTATTTTCCTTTCTAATAAAGCTATTACATCATCATTGCATTTCACAAGATCATAGTCAGTGATGAAGCTTTAGATTTTTGGTCAGTGTGAAGTATGAATGTTATAATGTATATACTCAGTCTCCTATATAGGCATTTAGCCTCTTTTGCATTTGTTAGACCCTACTTTTTCATATGTATAACGAAACTTATTGTCATGTTATTATTACCAATCCTTATTCTTAACAATAAATTATTATATTTTGACTTGGTCTCCAAGTGTTGCATTGTAGACAAAAAGATTCAGGGAAGAGAGAGAAAGAGAGAGAGAGAGAGAGAGAGAGACAGATGGTTCTGATCAAACACTGATTACAACACACTGCTTTGTCATCATACATTTGGCATCATATACTTAACAGTCTAGAAACACTGCTACTCTGGCATGAGCATTGATCCAAACAAGTCTATAGTTCTTGGCAATAGTTTAATAGATGAAATGCATATCTTTTACTTTAGAGACTCAATAAAGTTTTTTTTTAGTTTATACAAACTCTGCTATTTACATATTTTTTATTCAGTAATATAGCCATCTGAGGCTTACTGCACAGAGTTAGGGATTACCGGACAATTTTATGTTATTCTCATTAAAAAAAAAAAGAAAAGAAAAAAAGACAGTTTAAAACCTTTCTTATGCTTTTCTGAGAAAACCAGTAACTGCTGTTAATACTCTAGCACGAGACTAGTGCTTATCAGTAAAGAGGGGTGCTAAAGAAAACCTTTTAAGCACATTTCTGACATCAGAATGGTGCTTAACAAGGCTGTCTTTTGAACAATTTTGGAGTGAAATTGTAGAACATCACGGACTACAGAATTTTCAGATCTAGTGACCAATCCTTGCAGAAAGTGTTTCATGCTCCTAGCTTGATGAATACTCTAGTATGCCAACTGGAAAGCTATCCACAGTGTGCCAATGGAAAAACCAATAAAGAGTGTAGACTTCAAGGTGTCTTAACTTCAAACTAATTTGTCTGGCTTTTTAAACCAAAGATTAAGATTACGAGTTCCTATTAAGCGCTTCATCCTGTAGACCTGGGTTTAATTCACTTTAACAGACACCCTTTTGGAGGTTTCTACTGAAAATAAGCCTCAAGTTAGATAAACAAAAGCAGTCAAACAAACAGACAGACAAAAAAACTACATTCATGCAGAGAATTTCAAAAATAGATTTTTCTGCTTTCCTTGTTTGGTGAAAATTAAAAAAAAGCATGGTAGAACAAATTGTTGGACAACTTTCAGTTTTTTTGTCACTGATAATACAGAGCAGACTTCCTAAAATACAGTGAACACAGAGTAACCTAGTATATCTATTTAAGTGACTTTATTTCCTCCCACAGAAAGTTTCTACTTTTAGGTATCATAATTTGATATTATTATAAACTTCTGAGAAATATCATTTGTGTTAAGTTGATGACTAAGTTATTATTTTAATTAACACAATGTCAACCTGATTGTAAATGCTCTTTCATGGGTGGTGCCTATTATTAAGCACATAAATAAGTAAAGATCAAAGATTACCCGATTTAACTGATTAAAGGTAAACCATATAAGAGGAAGTTAGTGATGAAATTTCAAGGACCAGAATTGTGACCAATAGTGTGAAAAGCATACATTTCAAGAGCTGCTTCAATACGTTAGAAAATAGAAACACCAGTGGTCCTAATATATTATGTTCATATTAGTGTATTTTGGTGGAATATGATAAGTTAGTGCCATTCACTGAAATTAATGTTATTGAGCAAACAGAAAAGTGTACTGTATACCCCAAGTAAGTATCACTTTGTCAGCAAATATTTGTTTTACAGGCTGACACTATCACAAGCTAAGAAGTAAAAATGCATTATGAGTTTCTGTTTAAATTGCTCAAATGATAATAATTTGCATTGTGAAAGAATGCATATCAAACAGCACCTGCTTACCATTTCAATATTAAATAACACTTTATTCTGTACCAGCACAGACAAACGGCAGTTGTAGGTACTTTTGAGGTTGTTGTGAGTAATCTTTTGGGTCGATGATGGAAACTGCATTGTCTGACTTACAAAACAACCTTATACCTATATTTTTGTACATATGAAATCTTTTTAGCCTATTTGTAGTCTTTGCCAAAATGAAAACTTATTACATTCAATGGAAGAAGCAGAAATGTTAACATAACTCTACTAGGACTTAGTGCTGAGCTACCATGAAGAGCATAGATGGTGACTGCTTTCCATGAAAAAAACACTGCGTCTGTTTTACTTTCTGTAGCAATGAACAAATGGCAACTCACAACTGTCTGATTTATTTTACTGTCATTAAGAAAATTGTATGTATATCCACTAACTTACACAGCAACATCTCACAGTTATTCTGCTAGCAAAAATCAATATATTATATAAAAAAGCATAATGAAAACATAACTTTTCAACCTATGCAATTTCAAAGTGAAATATGTGCTAATCAGCTGTGTGCTTTATTGCCATATATGATGTTTGATGCCTTAGTTATCTTATCATTCTCCATTTGTTCAAAATGAATAGCTATACATCAAATAAAAAATATGTTTTGTCCTTATACATAAGAGACTAGATATAACTTATCAATTCAGGTAATTTAGAGCTGCTGGCTTCCTGTTTAAGTTGTACAGAAATGTTCTTCTTCTTTGCCTGGTTAGGGGTCGCCACAGATCTATCACCTGTCCGCTCATGAGTGGCAGTGGAGTTTTACAATGTCAAGTTGCCAGCCCGGTGCCCAACCTTCCGCAGCAGGCACACACACACAGGGCCAGTTTAGAGTGTCCAGTCCACCTACAGCGTGTCTTTGGGATGTGGGAGGAAACTGGAGCACCTGGAGGAAACCCACACGACTACAGGGAGGACATGCAGATTCCACACAGAAGGCACCCTAGCCGAGGATCAAACCAGAGAACCTCTTGCTGTGTGGTGGCAACATTAACCACTGCACCACTGCGGCCGCCCTTAAGTTGTGCAGAAATGACGCACAGTTCACAAGCAACATATATGATTTCATGGGTAATCAGAAGGCATAATCAACTGTAACATCTGCAAAGACATGAACTCTGTAAAATAATGTATGCTTGGCATCAAAATGCTCAACTTCAAAATGAAAGGTAGAAAAAGCATGTTATTCATTGCATATAGTGCTTTGTCAAGAGAGGAGAGAAGTGGCAAGACCGCAGAAAAACCTCTTTTAAGCCATCAGAGAAGTAAAGATCCTGAACATTTGCAGAATCCAAATATGAAACCCCTTCATAAGGGTTGTGAGTAAAACAGAGGGTTAAAGCTACACGCTCCAGGGATCTAAACCTTGTCATCACAATAAACAAAACATACTGGAGGGATAGGTTCCTGACCCAGAAACTCTCTGGAATAGACTGCCCATACATGTCAAGCAGAGTGCATCTTTGGCTCTCTTCAAAAGAAACCTTGACGATTGGATGGGAGAAAGGAAATTCACCCCGGGGATCACATCAGTCGCCCTGTTAGACAGGGGTCCAAGGAAGTAAATAGTGTGGGAAGAAATAGCCAGGGAATTGTTATGGCTAGGCTTGTATAGGCCCTAGGGCTGATAGCCTAGTACCAACCTATGAACCTATGAACTTGCCTATCATACTGTCAGATTAATCCCAGAATTGTGGAAAAAAATCATGAAATATTACAGTGTTTTTTTCTAGAGAAAACATTTTTGTGATGAGGATATAGCGATCATATACATAGGTCAGACTCAAGTGACAAAACCGGATCTGTGTATTCAACAGATACCGTATTACTCTGTAAATAAGACCTAACCAGAGAATAAGGCCTAGCATGGTTTTCCATGGTGGTCATGATATAAGCTCTACCCCAAAAATAAGCCCCAGTTAAGATTGTCAACAACACAAGATGGACTTGTTGAATTATAAAATAATAATATTATTGACACCTGTTGACTGAGGTTATCACACTCTGGTCACCATTTTGTGACCATTCAGACACCCAATGTCTTCTCTTTGCAGAATGTCATAAGATTCTTTCCCTGGGCGTCCTCCATGATTCTTACTGTAACCCAAATGCTCATTCACACTTGATGTTTGAGATCCTTGGCTCATAAACCCTGGCAAGTGTACTTTGATTGGTCAAAGTACAGACAACGCACGTAAAACATGTGCACGTGATAATGAATGGGTGTGGTTGTGTCTTTTTAACTGTCACCATTTTTGTTGCCACCCATGTCTCGTAAGTTTTCAATTACCCCCCCACACACACACACACCAGACAAGATGAGTGCAAAAAGAAAGAGCTATTCCATTGAGTACAAGAAAGGAATCGTGTAGGACTCCCAGGGAAAGAATTTGATGGCTTTCTGCAAAGAGAAGAAGTTGGATCTCTGAATGGTCTGAAAATGGTGAGCAGAGTACAATAGCCTCAGTCAACAGATGGACAAGGGAAATGCTAAGAAGTGCAAGTGTGGATCAGGCCAGCAACCATTATTTCCTGAGCTGGAAAACATAATCTGTGAATGGATTGCTAACAGGAGAGCAAAGGCTTTGGTTGTGCGCAGGGCTGATATTCAAGCATTTGTGCTTGCAATGGCACCACAGTTAGAAATATCCCCAGAAGAATTCAAAGCATCACAACATTGGCTGGATGCTTCCTTCAGCGATATGAACTGTGTCTATGAAGATCGACAACACTGTTCAAGCTGGAAGATACTGAAGTTATTAAATGTGCACTTGCATTCAAGTCCTTTGTTGATGGCATCGACTTTTCTAAATACCAACTCTCCAACATGATTACTATGGATGAAACTGCAGTGTTTATGGGCCAAGGATTTCAAACAACAATTGATCAGAGGGGTGCCTCGTCAATCCACATTCCATCCACTGGTAATGAAAGTGGACGTCTTACCTGTATTTTGGCAATTTGTCTAGATGGAAAGAAAACCCCACTTCTAATTATTAGTAAGGGCAACAAAGATAAGATTGAACATGTTTAAGGCATTTACATTCTTGAAACCAAAACAGCCAGGTGCACACAAGCAGTTATAAGGAAGTGGGTTGATTTAATGCTGCCACTTGTTTTGCAAGGTGATGAAAGAGGTCTTCTAGTCTGGGATTCACCAGCACTCTCTGCACTAAAGACAGGAAGAACTGCCTTGCACAGAGAAGAATAGATCAAATAATGATTCCCGCAGGAATGACTGCCTATCTCCAGACTCTTGATATTGCAATAAACAAGCCATTCAAGGACCATTTGCACATGGAACTCAATGACTACACTGAAAATAGAATGGAGAGAAATCAGCGTGGAAACTTTGTGAAGCCTAGTCTGAAAGCGGTCGTGACTTGGGTGAAGAATTCATGGGATAAAGTCACTGACAGCTGTGTTGCCAATGCACTATGAGCAGGCTACATGGACAAGCAGTGTTCATGTAAGAAGAGCTCTATTGCTGGGCATGACAGATTGGGGCCAATGGTTCTACAGGAAATGGAGTTGCAAGAAATTCAGGCTGGAATTCGGGGCTTAGAGACTTATGACGATGTTCCAGAAGAAGATGACATGACTGTATTTGAATAACTTTTCCGTTGTCGGGGCAACAGAACGGATTGCTTCTGCTTTCAGCTGCCAGCAATCTCTTGTCAGTTTTTTTACTTATTGTATTAAGGTAACGCTTCATTATCAAGGGGTAATTACAAAATAAGGCCACTAGTTCCCAGACTTCATTTTTATGACTTTCCATCATTCTTCTCTTACAGTTTGGGTAAGGAATAAAGAAAGCATCACCACTCAAAAAGTGGCAGTTATTCACCTGTTTTATTCCCCTCCTCCAATATGCATGTATTGAGATTTTTCTGCAGTTTCTGTTAAGCATGAAATATTGCACTGTGAAAGCCAAGGTATAGATATTCTGAAGTTGAAATGTTTGTTGCACTGTTTATGTAGAATTCTCACACAACTGTTAAAATGTTACCTAGAACTGTTGCCCAGTAACGGAAAAGTACCAAATAAATGTCAATTTGTGTACATGAATAAATGTTGATTTTTGTTCATGAATAAATGTCGATTTGTGTACATGAATAAATGTTGATTTGTGTACATGAATAAATGAATAAATGTAGATTGTTGTACGGGGGGGGGGGTAAATAAGGCATCTCCTGATAATAAGCCCTAATGTGTATTTTGGCTGGGGAAAAATATAAGACCTGGTCTTATTTTCGGGGAAATATGTATCATACACACACACACACACACACACACACACACACACACACACACACACAAACACACTGAAAGAGATTACTGTATTCAGGCTTAGGTAATAGTACAGGTTGATTTTAAGGCACAAAAAATCTAATAAGTTATTGATTTTTTATTTATTTATTTATCCTTTAGCTATTCATTTGTTATTCTAGAAAATGTAATAGCTAATATTAGCTGAGCCTAAAGATGCCAAGTGAGTAGCATATTTACAAAAGTGTGACAATAACAGGACACAGCTTCAAGAAACAAGGGGCAAGGATGGACAGCTCAAAGGAACTGCATATAAAGATTTTTTTTTTTTTTTACGGAAAAGTGTCATGCATGACTCGAATAGCCTTTCTAACAAAGCTGTGGGGGTCAAATTTGTCATGGAAGGCATAAATGAATGTGACAGACATAAAACAATTTAACCCTTTCAGATAAATGAGAACAGCAATGATTATTTTTTTCAGCAATCTCCATTAGCATTATGAAAATGTCATGCGGTTTGTTAAAAATGAGTTTTAAAATATATAATTTAAGAGTTGAAAATTTATTTAATGAACTTTTCACCATTAAAGCACAATTGACAGAAAAATCTGTAAAAGCCTGTGTTAAAAAAGTCACATATCACTTCTTAGTATTAGTTCAGTTGTCCCATTAGAATAACCTTAGTAGGTGTTAGCATAAAAGTAAATCAGGAAACACCTTTCCTTTCTCCTTAATGTTTTCCTTCTCAGTCTAAGCAGCAGCAGCTGCAGCTGGTCTTGTTGGGCATTTCGCCCTCACTATGGAGGGTCTTCAGATCGGAATGTGATGACTACTTGGCATGTAAAAGCAACAGCAACATCAGCAAGTCAGAAATCTCAGTGACTACCTTTTTGTTTGTCCGGGACTATTGGAGAGCAGATAGCCCCATAGCTCTCAACCTTCCATTTCCAAAACGAGGAACACTAGCCTTCATAATGTGGAACAAATGGGCAAAATGTGGAACACATAAAAATGTCTTACTAACAATTTCAGCTAGAAAGGTCATAGGAGGGTTAAAATATGCTGGTTTCACTTATAAAAAAGATATTTTAATGAATTAATATGATTAAGTTCTATTTACCATGCATATCAATTAAAAAATTCCTAACACTGAATGTGTGGCAGGCCCTTTCAATGTGGAACTTCGAAGAACATGAACTTTTTAAGACCCCAAATGAGGTACATTCCTCATAATGAGGTACACTTGAGCTGTATGGATAGCCCTAGGTATAAAGAATTTGCTTCAGAGTGCCAATGAATCCTGAAAAGTAGGCAGGCAGCAGAAAAGAATAATCCTGATGCCAGTGGTGAAAGACAGATGAGCAACATAAACTAATGCACTGAAGGAAACATACTGAATTTGTATTCTGGCAACTCAACACACTGTCAGCACTGGTGAATTGACTTTTTTCATTCAGTACAGAATCTTTCTTTTTTTCTCCTGCACAATGGATAATCTAAAAAAAAGGTGTACGTTTTAATTTAGTCAAAATATACCAAAGAGATAAATCACTGTCATTTACCATGCATAACTGATGCAGACAATCTTTATTATAGTTATTGGAAGTACTTGTTTGGGGACAATATGATACTTAGGCCATAGAAAATATTTTGCTTTGTTTAATAGCCTTTGTGAAAGAGGGGTGGTCTAGTCGGAAGCTATGTAAATGAGTTAGGAAATCAAGCAATAATTACAAATGTAATTCTTTTCTGCTCCTTATTTAAAAAATACTGGATTAAATCAGATAAAACAGAGTAAGAATGTACAAGAGACGGCTCCCTTTGTAATAGCCAGAAACGCAGTAACATGGTACACTGCAGAATTTCAATATGCAGATCTAGATCAATGCATTTGTTGTAACAGCTGGAAAATTATTAAAATGCACATTTTCTAGATGCTAAGAGCTGAAGTAGTTAAAAGGCCATTTAAAATTAATTTATTTTATATAGTCTGCTATTACATACTTGAGAAAAATAATTTCCTGGCTAAATAATACTGGCTACATTCTGTGACTTCTAATTAAGTAGATGCATTAGAATTACCAATTTGGATAATACCCTTTTAGGATGTGTTAAGTACACACTACAAGGTAACTCTGCATTTAAAGGAAGGTAAGGCCTTACATTTATATCCATTCAGAAATGCTCTTCCAAGAAAATGGGATATTAAAAAGAACTTAACAAAACGAGTTTGTCTTAAAAAGATTATTTTTGACATTTAACTGTGATTATCATCATTAGCTCCATTCCATTTTAAATACTTAAATAATACGTCTCCATAATATTTCTGAAGGCATTTTCCACTTTCAGAAAAAAAA